>NW_010307202.1:42001-48329 GCF_000700745.2 Antrostomus carolinensis
AGAAAAGCACTTTAAATATCGCATTAGAACTGCATTATTTTATCACCAGCTGTACTTTTACCTCATGCAGATACTCTCAATATTTCTGCATAATGAGACCAAGACCATCCAATAAGATCACCACCATTTTTCATAAGACAGAATACACAAACTTACTTTGTTTAATAAAACAAGGCTCTAATGTACAGTCCCTGTCAAATCTCACTGTGGTACTGCCTGGCTGATTGTGGTGGCAGCAGAGTCTAATTTCACAGCTACACCAACTAATTCACAGGACAGCAATTTAATTCAAACCACCCGTTTTTGCTCCTGGAGCTGCACAAACACCACTCATTGCTGGCTATGGAGGTGATAACTTCTGAAGTTGGTGTATCTTGAATCATGAACACCATAGCCCTCTGTATGACACTTCTCAGCACACTTATGTTCTCACGTACTCAAGTTTTAGTGTAGAGGCATCCCCAAGAAAACTTGCAGTTAAAACCCATCCTTTTGAAATACTGCAGGAAGAAAATAACCTGTGCAGCCATATCGGCAAGTTTATCTTCTGTTTCTGTGAGTGTGAGATCTTTAGTGCTGCTAGTATTGTTGCTGCCTCTACATCATTATTTTTATTGTGATGTGGATTGTACATAGTAGGAATTCATTGACAAGATCTGGCTGGACCACCTTGGAAGATGGGGCCTCTCACAATCCCCAGTGAAAGGAAGCGGTGCAATTGTGTGCTCAGTGTGAATATTTGTTACTTCAACTCTGCTAAGACCAGTGCTAGAACAGAACTGTGGCTTTTGGCATGGGATGTGCATGCCCCAGAATTTAATCAGTGAAAGCCACAACACTGTCAGTGTGGTCCATTGCCATGTGAAAATGTCAGGGGTTTTGCAAACACGCTAGTCCAGAGCTCTTCCTTCTTTTCATGCATTTGCTTTTATCTGGTACCAAGGGGGCTGAAAAGATGTGTGATAAGGCTGTGGTTATGACAGCTTAAGATAGGGATGTTCCAAGAAATTTGGACACTACATCCTGGTAGGTAGCATCCTTTACACAGTTTCAAGAAAACCTAGACCAACTACCATGTGTCATTTATTCATTTAAATGGAAATGGTTAATTAAATACTCATGACTAGTATTTTTTTAATGACAGCAATGATTAAGAGTGATTTATTTTTTTTTAAATTTACTGATGTTGTCACTGTTTTAATTATTACTTATATTAATTTTCTGTGTGGCTGCAGAGAGGTATGATATTGAAATAAAGGGTTTGTGAGAGTGTGTTAATAAGGCAAAGATTCTTGCTTTTTCCAAACAAACATATGTAAGAATGGACCCTGTGAAACTCCATTGTTTATACATGGAGTCTAATCTATGTCCTTGAAAGCAGCTAAGATCTGTAAGTTTCTTATTTATTTTTCATTAAAATAAGGGCCTTTTTTTTGCTCATCTTTCTGTGGTTTCCTCTTTGTCTTGACAAGGATTTGGGTCTTGGTAGAGTTTTTAGACCCAGTGACTTTTTGTGAAATTAATGGCTGACTTTCAATTCACATTTCACAGCTGATTTCAACAGCTTTGGAGCAACCTGTGCCACTTTGAATTAAATTACAGTTAAATTTAACCTACTTGCGATCTGTTAGATATTGATTATTAAATGTTGTTAGTCATTAATCAGATTCATCAGATGATTGTGGGTTTATAAATATACGGGGATGGAGGTGTCTGAACCATGTGCCAGATCATTAATGAGAGAAGGATAAATTTTGGAAAGTAGTAAATCATAATTAAAAGATGCAACAGACATACTAAAATGACTTGCTATAATATGTCTGACTATGGTGAACTGACCTATTCAGACTCTGAAACTCTTCTGAGTTTCTTTATTTCTTTTTGACAAGTATCCAAGAAAATTATCTTGAAAATCTGATGGCTTTCTTTGTTCTAATTCAGTTTTCTAAATGTTTCTTCCTGATGCCAGATTGAGTTGCCCAAAAGGAAGGGTTACTTTTACTGCTTGCTAGGTGGCACACAGTTCTGTAGTCAGAAGATAAAACTTTGAGCTGTGGAGGCAATCCATGCTCCAAACATACCACCACACTTTCAGCAAAAAACTGTTGTTGACAACAGACAACGCCACCCTCTGTACCAAGAACTAGAAGTTTGTTTTTTTAAAAAAAAAAAAAGATTTCCACATTGAACATACAGTGCATTAGATGTACAGCCAAAATAAGTACAAAACGTCAGCCACAATTTCCCCATACAGGGGTAGAACGTACATAAGGACTAAAGCTAACTGGCATCTGCACCCCACGTGATGTGTCAGTATGAGTTGTCAGCCCCCTCTATTGGATAGAGAGCTGTCAGCCCTAAGTCAGCACCATACATCGCATGTCAGTGCCATATGTCATCCCTCTGCATGTCCTGGTCAACCTTAGGGGCTGCTCTGTGCCCAAATACAACTATGTGAGAGGTGATGAGCAAGTCAGACTTCTCAGTAAATAATCCTTAAGAAATAACACTTACCTGGGAGATCTCAGTAAAAATAGAGATAGATGCAAATGTCTGACAGAGAAGTCAACTCAGCAGAGACCAAGCTGCAAAATGCAAACATAGATAAGACCCCAGCCGTGGCCTAGGGTGGAAGGATTCCTGGGGTAGAACTTCTTTAATCCACTCAGAAACTTCCAGTAAAGATAGATAGGGTGGGAGAGCTGGTCTGGTATGAGAAGCCAGTACTTGGAAACTGGGAGGTAATGTGCAAGGGGACATCTCACAGGCACCTAGAGATTAGTGTTGAGGCGTGACAGGTTAAAAGATACAAGACTAGATTTCTCTTACTGAAGGAAAATGGAATTGCAAGTGCTGTACTGGAAACAACTGGAATCCATAGCAAACTCCACCACAAGCTGCTGAATACAAGCTCCTCTCAGTCTAGTAAGAATGCATTTCCAGCTTAATCTTGTCAGGCTTTGTGGGTGTCTGTTATTGTAAAACTGTAACATACATGGAGATACTGTCTGTGGCTTTCCTGTTTTCAGCTCAGTTCTGAGAACCAGCCGCAGCAGTGGTTTCAGCAGTTATTGACACCAGTGGTCACCTTGTTTAGCCAACATTCACCTTTTCCTTGACCTTTGCCTGTCCCCAGCTTTAGAACCAGTCATCCTTCCACTGTGTGTTTTCACGGGTGCTAATAAAATGCAGAATTGTGGGGCACTTTGCACCCCTGCTGCAAAATTCCCACCATGCTCCCTGCCCACACTGCCCCTCACCAAAGAGGCAGATAGGCAGGCACTCTCTCAAGACACAGGGATTTCACAGAATCATAGAATCTCCTGGTTGGAAAAGAGCTCTGAGATCATCAAGTCCAACCATACCTGTCCACTACTAAACCATATCTCTGAGCACCCCAACTACCCATCTTTTAAACACCTCCAGGGATGGTGACTCCACCACCTCCCTGGGCAGTCCGTTCCAGTGCCTGAGAACCCTTTCTGTGAAGAAGCATTTCCTGACATCCAATCTGTGCCTCCCCTGCCGTAACTTCAGGCCATTGCCTCTTGCTCTGTCACCAGCAGCAAAGACTTCCCTCTTGTTGCATGTGTAGGAAATAAAGACTCTGCTTGCCTAAGGATGGACAGAAAAAGAGTTAAGGTTACTGCTGGGCTCACCACTCCTGCACCTCCCTGGGGATGGGACAGGCCAGGACAAGGCCAGTTGTGGCAGGACCAGGCTGACAGGAGCTGGACACTGTTCCTGTTGTGACGTTGCTGGGGCAGGGGCAGATGACCCGTGGGGTTGACAGGAGCCCTGGGGGTGGGGGAGCCCTGGGGGATGGGCAGGGGCAGTCAGGCCTGGTGGTGCCCTGGGGGCCTGGCAGTAATGCCCTTCCACCTGCTACATCGCCCATAAAAGCAAAAAAGATGCTGTAAAGGAGATCACACGCACACAAAGCCCAATATCTGAACTGGAATTAACCTGCTGGGTTATGGTTTACAGACTCTGACACTCATTATTTCCCTCACCTACTGTTCACGTGGGCAGTGAGCGAAATATTTGCCTCCGAGAGGTTAAACACCAACTGGTTGTTACTGGGCTGCGGGGTGTGAAAAGTCTCCCATGGGATGGGCAGAAGGATATCTTTGCTGTCATTTACCTTACAAAAGTAAAAAGGACTAATTTGTGGTTGCAACATCCTCTGAGACCCCCAGCTGAAAAGCCTTAACAGCGGTATTTTATTCTTTCCACTTTTACATTGCTTCCTCTTTTTCTCCCCAGTTTTTCACAGTTTCTGTTCCAGGCCTAAGACAATTCTCACTGGTATCAATTAAGATCTCCCCATGACCTTCAGTGAGAACTGGATCAAGCCACAGTCAGCAGGTTTTATTGCACCATGGCCAACTACCAACCCAGCTTTGCGGTGTCCATTTGTTCCTTTATCTGCACAGCCTTTATGAGACAAGGCTTGCTCTGCTCAGCACAGTGACACGGCTGCTGGTCAACAATCAAGGCCAGTGTGTTGATGTGTTGGAGTTATTTATTCATGCCTCTGCAACGTCCCAAAGTTTACAGAATTCAGTACATATTCATGCAATAACCAAAGAAGCAGAGAAACCCTGCAGGTGGTCGCTTCTAAACTGTTGGCAAAAAAAGACCTTGAGAATATTTGGAAGATAACACCAAGGAATACACCAAGCTAACCACAGGCTTCTTCAGAAACACAGCAGGTCCTTCTGTTAGTAGAAGTCTGTTGAAATCCATAGCAAAATTTCTGTTTGTTTTTACAGATGTTAGATAGGCACTGCATTAGAGAAGCATTATTACTCCCACTACAATCAGTATTTATACATTTTTCAACAGACCATTCACTGAAAGGGTGAGATCATAACCAGGCTATGAGAAGAGATGATTTTGTCAATTTGAACACCAAAAAAAAAGGGGGAAAAAGAATCTCCAAAAAAAGATAAAATATAACTGAAATGGAGGGTTAATTGTAAAAAAGTTTATCCATTTAATACTTTAACTCTTTAAAAATTAATTTAGTTAATAAATATTTAGTAATGGAGAATTGAAGTGTTTGTGTTTGAATAACAACACAGCAAAATATTTGACCATTTAAAGCTTTTGTTCATTTTTTCTCATTTGGCAGACATCTCATTCACTATCAGTCTGAAATCAAATCTTTCTGTAAGCACACATTCAAAACATGTGCCTCATCCCAGGCACAATGAATAAGGTGAGTAGTACTCTCCCATCACACTAAGAAGTAGGGTGAAATCTAATACAAATTGTGTTATCTAAGAGGCAGTTTCCTACTAAAGCTGTGGTGGTGGTAGTAAAGCTGTAAAGCTGGGAGGTACTTTTTAAAGGTGGCACACTAAGGCAGCAGTTCTAGTTCTAATGCACAGCACAGTATTTATTAAAACTGTCTTGCCAGTCTCATGGATCTCATTCTGAAGGGAAATAATTTCTTTAACCCAGTCAACCATTTTTTCAGTCAGTCATGTATAAACTCCAGCCGTCTCTTCTACATCCTTTTCCAAAAGAAACAATCCCGCTGTATCAATCAGCACAGAATAATGGCCCACCTGAATCTCCCTAGAACACAAACTAGAAGGAGCTATCAATGTGTGTTTATTGCTTTCCAGAGGAGCATGCAGTGCCACCTGCAGTGCATAAGCATGTTTGGAAATGTTGCTTACAATCTATGAAATGGATCAGTTGGCTTACGTCACTTCATGGCAGCTGGGTGAGGTATAAGGAGACATGACGTTTCAAGCCTGACGGAGCCTTTGATGTAAATGTTGTAGACCACCACAGTGCCATCATAATTCTACTTCAAAGGTTTGGGTTTTTTTATTGTTGGTATAAATTGATTCTCACTTCTTTAGCAATAGGCCCATCTGGACTCAGCACAGAAGATATCAAAAGCAAGATTCAAACAGCACTTTTGATTGTAGAGTTAATTCTGTACTATTCAGATCTAGAAAGAATCAGATGATTCAGATTCTGGAAGTTCTTCTTTGTCTCTGATAACCACCAGTGGTGCCTAAGGAGAGCACCTCAGCTGAAGTAATACACCTGAAGTTAACTGAGGTAATCCCAGACTCAAATTCCCATATTCCAGATCTTGTTGTGTACACTGACCTAAACTACTCGAAGTTTTAACACTTCTGTTCCACAGCGATAAATTCTTTTACAAATGTGGTTAAAATTACTGTGAATCTGATCAGCCTCATTAAGTGTCTAGCACTGCTTTGTTCCCAGTGAAGAGGCAATCATTGTTAAAAACACATCCCCTCTTCTTTGTATCTTTGCTTCTTACTTGTCAAGCACCGCT
>NW_010307202.1:48367-93587 GCF_000700745.2 Antrostomus carolinensis
AGCACACAATATGTTGATGGTTATTTTTGTGTATTTTGCATATCTGCCCTCACAGCTTTTTCTACCAACAATTTTAAGAGTTGTTTTCCACAGATATTTTGATGGTCTTCCCGAAGATGTGACTCCCCAGCTCACCACCTTGCACATTGTGTCAGGTTTGATATGTCAGGCTTTACTAGGGGCAGCTCCTGCCTGACCAACCTGGTGTATTTCTACAATGGAGTAACTGCATCAGTAGACAAGGGAAGAGCTATGGATGTAATCTATCTGGATTTCTGCAAGGCTTTTGACATGGTCCCCCCAATATCCTTCTCTTTAAGTTGGAGAGATATGGATTTGATGGGTGAACTGTTCAGTGGCTAAGAAATTGGCTGGATGGTCACATCCAGAGGGTAGTGGTCAATAGCTCAGTGTCTAGATGGAAGTCAGTGACAAGTGATGCCTCTCACGGGTCTGTACTGGGATCAGTTAATGATATTGACAGTAGGATGGAGTGCAGTCTCAGCAAGTTTGCTGGCAATACAGTGCAGTCAACATGCCAGAGGGATGGGATGCCATCCAGAGGACATGGACACGCTGGAGAAGTGGGCCCAGGTGAACCTCATGAGGTTCAACAAGGCCAAATGCAGGGTCCTGCACCTGGGTCAGGACAATCCTTGTTACTGATACAGGCTAGGAGATGATGTGCTGGAAAGCAGCCCTGAGGAAAAGCACTTGGGGATAGTAGTGGGTGAAAAGCTGGACATGAGCCACCAATGCGCATCTGAAGCCCAGAAGGCCAACCGCATCCTGATCTGCATCAAAAGAAGTGGGGCCAGAAGATCCAGAGAGGTGATTCTGGCCTTCTTCTCTGCTCTGATATGACCCCACCTGGAATACTGCATCCAGCCTTGGAGCCCTCAACACAAGAAGGACGTGTGCCTGTTGGAGTGTGTCCAGAGGAGGCCACAAAAACAATCAAAGGGCTGGAGCACCTCTCCTATGTTGTTATTGATACAGCCTAGGAGATGATGCGCTGGAAAGCAGCCCTGAGGAAAAGCACTTGGGGATAGTAGTGGGTGAAAAGCTGGACATGAGCCACCAATGCGCATCTGAAGCCCAGAAGGCCAACCGCATCCTGAGCTGCATCAAAAGAAGTGGGGCCAGAAGATCCAGAGAGGTGATTCTGGCCTTCTTCTCTGCTCTGATATGACCCCACCTGGAATACTGCATCCAGCCTTGGAGCCCTCAACACAAGAAGGACGTGTGCCTGTTGGAGTGTGTCCAGAGGAGGCCACAAAAACAATCAAAGGGCTGGAGCACCTCTCCTATGAAGACAGGCTGAGAGAGTTGGGGCTGTTCAGCCTGGAGAAGATAAGGCTCTGGGGGGACCTTATAGCAGACTTCCAGTACCTGAAGGGGGCCTATAAGAAAGCTGGGGAAGAACTTTTCACAAAGGTATGTAGCCACAGGACAAGGGGTAATGGTTTTAAACTAGAAAAGGGTAGATTTAGGTTGGATATTAGGAAAAAATTCTTCAGTATGAGGCTGGTAGATCATTGGAACAGCTTAACCAGAGAGGTAGGGGAGGCCCCATCTCTGGAGATATTCAAAGTCAGGGTTGATGGGGCCCTGAGCAACCTGCTCTAGTAAAGATGTCCCTGCTCACTGCAGGGCGGTTGGACTAGATGACCTTTAAAAAATGCTTTCTCATGCAGAAAGAAAAGAAAGTATAAGCTAGTTTCAATTGGTGTTTAGTCTCATTCTAGCAATACTTGCCTTATAAAGCACTTTTCAATATTTAGGAACTGATCCTAAGCTTAATCGCACCTTTGCTAATCCAAAAGAATTTCCCTGGTGTCTGTATAGCAACTCACAATCTATGGCAGCAGTCATGAGTTCACATCAGCTTTCCACTGATTACAGTAGGAAACTAAAAACCTGCACAAGAGTTAGGCTGTCGACAACCTAACTTGTCGCTGACCTTTTGTGTTGAAATCAGACTCTGGTGCTTGACTGACACACAGAAAAATCTCAAAAGCACAGTGCAGTGTACCCTGTAAGAAAGATGAAAACAAAAGCTGTAACAAATTAGATATGACAGCAGCAACACAATTGGGGAAAAATGAGGTCCTGAACTCCAGACTGTCAAGTTTTTGCTCTGAGAGATTCAAAAGGGATTAAATGATCCAAACTGTCTGTGTTTTGTTGGCCTTTACCTGACAAGAGTTATCCTTCAGCAGAGGCCAATTTAAGCCTGTAAATGAAAACACAGCAAAAAACTAACAGATATCCTCAATGCACTTGGTAAAAGCTCACAGCTACTGAACAGACATTTTCTGTTTTACACATGATCACCACACCATGATTCATTTCACAGTTGGTTAAAAGTGTTGCTGAATGGTTGTCAGTTAAACGATTGTGGCTTTACATCTTTTAAAAAAGGCACTCCAACAAATCACAAGTTTATCCAAAAAAATCCTTACAGTTTATTAATGTCAGTGTTGGTGGGAATTTCCAAAGACATAAAGTTTAACCCAAGTCACTTAGTGTTCCATTACAGCAGAATTGTAGAGATGGGAGATGAGCTCCTGTGCTAACACTATCCCTGCTCCTGTGTCAAATTCAAAGGATTTTATGGTATCCATGTCATTCTGGAATAGAGTTGCAACTTTCAGCTTAGAAATACTAAGCAATCCATTTTGGTATTGTGTTCACAACTAACCTTGTGCTCCTGATCACTTGCTGGTGGCCACAGGAGAAATGAACCTGTCTGTCTTTGCAACAAAGCAGATGGAGAATGCTCACTAAGATATGGGGAAGGAGCTTCTCTCGCTTAAATAGTGTTAAGTCTCTGGAGGCACAGATGATCCAGCTAGTTACAAAAAGGGACATCGCTAGTTTCTTCCCTGTATCACTGTCACACCAAACTGGTGATACAACTAAATATTAGAACTCAGGTTCAAGTCATCACTTCATTTTCCATGTAATTCCACAAATTATTTCAGAAGTGTGGTAATAGTATTTATATACTATACCTAGTCAATTATTTTAAATATACATATTGATTTTTCACATAAAACTACTTTTTCATTATCACAGGCATAACATTAAAGCAAAGCCTGAATAAAGATCCACCCAAGGTTTCTTAGCATTGCACTGAAGTCGTGATGTTTCTAAAAGTATAGGCAAGGTGATGTACAAGTCTTGCCTTTCTCAGGCACTTTGGATCAGCATTGAAACTGCTGGTACCAGGAAGGCAGTCCTCCAGAACCATTTGCCCACCTACAGGTTTCCCACATGAAGACTACCCTCTCCCTGTTCAAAATACCCATGGCTATCTCCATGTCAGTCTCAGTGCTGGATTAAGAGAGTTCTCAGTGCAGGGACATATGAGGCATGAGCTGGGCTGTGCAGGAGCTGGTATGCAGGAAATTCTTACAGCCACACCTGGCATCCAGGGAGACTATGTTGGCAAGGACAGCTTACCATGCTTCATTCTGCAGTGTCCTGAGCCTTCTTCACTATGTAACCACTCTGCTCCTAGACCTGAATTCATTTATGTCCTATATTAGCCGTACTTTATGTGGCTACCCCAAATAATTAACAGCAAATTTCATCTCCATTTCTGCTTAGTCTAGCACAAGGTATCCCTCTGGGATACAGCTGTAACCCAGACTCCATTGCATACACCACTTCAGCACAGCCTTTGAAAAAATGCTAAAGAATGTGTTTTGTTTTTTTGGAGGGGTTGCTGCAGTGGGTGAGTTAAAGGGAGTTTTAGAGCACAGAATGGGCTTGAAATGTCATGCCTGTTATAGTGCCAGTGGTCCTGTAACCTTATCTAGATTAGTACAACCAAAAGCAGGGTGTTCTGTGTTATTGTTAAACTATACAAGCAACATACTCTTTGATATCAAAGAATAGCCAGAACAATCATCAGTAAAATTCCTTTTATAATAATACAACAGTAATTAACACAGTACCTTGAGGACCATGCTATCAGTTTCTCTGGAAGACCTGCCAAACTGAGGATTAGGAAAGTAGTGCATAACCTTAAATATCTGCTGTTCTTTTTCAACTATGGTTGCTTGACGGGCTCCAAGAACAACTCTTACTTCTGATTTGTTTAATCTGTAATTTTCAGAAAGTACAAGCAGAGAAGGTCACTACTGGCACTGAATAACATCTCTCAAGATAATCAAAAGACATGTAACATAATACTGACAATTTCATTTTACAACATGATTAAAACATAGGGAAGGATATTTTTCATTTTGATGTTTTGACATGAGCTTGGATTTTCCTCTACGAAGTAACATTTTTTAGCCATAAATCCATGTTGGTGAAATAATGCTGTCATAGCTGAACAGCTGACCTTCAGGGATTTCCAGAGTTTGGAATTAATTTCATGAAATAGCCTGCTGGCCTTTTAAGGAGAGTCCCTTGCACAAGAACTGCTCGTGCTAATGCCTTTCATTATTCTTTTAATGGTCTGCTTTGGCCTTATGACCTAACCCTGCAAAGGACTGAAACATGCGTGATCAACCTACCTAGCATGTAGGTTGTCTTGCCGACATCAGGGCGATGTCAGTACACACACTGATACTCAGTACTCGTTCTGAGCACTATGCATAGAGGTAAGTCCTCTGATAATATTGACGTCTTTAATATTAACAGGAGTTTTGTCTTTAACTTTCAGAATCATGGAATCACAGAATGGGATGGGTTGGAAGGGACCTTAAAGATCATCTAGTTCCAAACCCCCCTGCCATCAGCAGGGACACCTTCCACTAGACCAGGTTGCTCAAAGCCTCATCCAGCCTGGCCTTGAACACTTCCAGGGAAGGGGCATCCACAGCTTCTCTGGGCAACCTGTTCCAGTGCCTCACCACTTCTGCACCAGACTGCTAGGACTTCTCAAATATGATGGACAGTGGCTTGGCAACTTCATCCACCAGTTCTCTCAGGACCTGCAGGTACACCCCATCAGGGCCCATGGACTTGTGCATCTTCATGTCTTGAACCTAACCTTCTCCTACAGTGGGCGGCTCTTCATTCTCCCAGTTCCTGCCTCTGCCTTCTGCGATGTGGTGTGTGGCTCAAGCACTTGTTGGTGAAGACTGAGGCAAAGAAGTCACTGAATACCTCAGCCTTCTCCAGGTCTCCAGTTTCCTTCCAGAGTGGGCCCACATTTTCCCTAGTCTTCCTTTTATCCCTGACATACCTATAAAAGTTGTTCTTGTTGGCCTTGATGACCGTGGCCAGATTTAATTCTGCCAGAGCTTTAGCTTTTCTAACCTGATCCCTGTCTGCTTGGATATTTCCCTGGATTGCTACCAGGCTACTTGTCCTTGCTGCCACTCTCTGTAGGCTTCCTTTTAGTCTTTGAGTTTGTCCCTGTTCATCCATGCAGGCCTACTGGTTTTTTTGCCTGAATTTCTCTTTGTTGGGATGCATCGCTCCTGGGCTTAGAGCAGACGATCCTTGAATATTAACCAGCTTTCTTGGGCCTTTTTCCTTCCAGGGCTTTATCCCACAGAACTTAACCAAGCAGGTCCCTGAAAAGGTCAAAGTCTGCTCTCCTGAAGTCCAGAGTAGTGAGCCTGCTGTGTACCCTTCTTGCTGCCCTCAGGATCTTGAATTCCACCATTTTATGGTCACTGCATCCAAGACTGCCCTTGAGCTTCACATTCCCCACCAGCCCCTCCTTGTTGGTAAGAGCAAGGTCCAGTGTAGCACCTCTCCTCATTGGTTCCTCAATCACTTGAGGACCAGGGCTTGTGAATGTGAGGCTGCTCCTATCTGTCTATGGAGGGCCCCATCCACTCAGTCTTCCTGGTTGGATGGCCTGTAGGAGACCCCCACTGTAATGTCACCTGTCCCTGTCCTCCTTCTAATCCCAACCCATAAGCTCTCCTGCCAGCTCCTCATCCATTCCCAAGCGGAGGTCCATGCACTCCACTTTATACAGGATTCAGACCACTAAGGAAGAAGGATGGGTGTTGCCTAATTCAACTACAGTGAATATTAAAAAGGGAGACTGCCAAAACCCAAAGAGAGTTATATGTGAAGTCCCTGCTAATAAACAGTAAGAGTTAAGCAACTCATAAATCTCCCTCTCCCCTGGGCATTCTGAGAATCATCAGAAATGTATTTATCAGTTTGTCTTTCTTCATTTTGCCCTGCTAAACTTAATGTAGCCCAGTAAGATGACATTGCCAGAAGACATACTCTTGATTTCCTGTGCTTCATCTTCAGAACATAATCTCACCACACACAGGACAATTTATTCAGGCCAGAATGAAGACTTTATCAATCAAAAAAAAACCCCACACCAAAAAAAACCCCAAAGTTACTTTCTCCATTCCAGCTGTACGTCCCTCTGAAAGATACATTTCATTTATTTGCATATGAATGTTTGCTTGTGAAAATAGCTGCAAAGGCAGTGCTGGATCCTAAACATCTATCTTCTTATGTACAAAGCATGCTTACACAGTGAGAATTATATAAGACTCACAGAACTCCACCCCTGGGACTCTTTCATGTATCATCCCCAACAGAGGTGCAAATGCTGGACTTGCAGAAAGTGCAGGCAATCAGCTACTGTGCATACAGAGAAGCTTGAGGGAAAAAAATAAAAAACAAACCAAACAAACAACAAACAAACAAACAAAAAATACCCACTGCAACTTCATCCAGGTCTCTGACCGTTTGTTTGAAGGCTGCACAGGAAATCATGTTGCTGGATTCATGCTATTTTGTCTAAGACAAAATAATTTCAGAAGTGATTATCACATAATATTTACTAGTTAGGAAGGCTTACAGGCACTCCAATTACACCTGCTAAGAATAGCCTAGACATAGCATAGGGGTGGGTTTTGCATGGGCATCATCATATAGCTCAGGAGAAGGAGACCAGACAGCTGTTTCACTTTGCCCAGTGACAAATAGTCAAAGTCAGCCCAAACTAATGCACTTGTTAGAAAACCAAACCACTGACCAGAGCTGTCCTCTCCCCAGGATCAGAGACAACCAGGGCCCTTTCCATGGCATAGCTCCAAAATCTGAATTTTCATAATCATAACTAACTGGATATCATTAATGCATTCAGTGAAGAGTGAGAAGCTCCAACTCCCATCAAAAAATCCCTTAATTCCAAAGAGGAAGGCTTGGCTTTCATTTTGTAAATGTGCAAAACAGCACATATTAGGTGTGAATATTCCTATTCTTACAAAAAATGCAACCAAACCTGATTCAGCTGAAGAAGTGTGGAAGTCCAATTCACCTGGAAAAAAGGAGCTGTGTCCACTATTTCAGATTAACTGATGGAAGAAGGCCAGTTGAGCTGCCCACATTGTGTTTGAAGAGGTCCGGTTTGCACAGGTTTATTGCAATTGGTTCGCTTTTAGTCACTCAAAATACAGGAAAAAAACTCGAAGAACTAAAATATGATTTAGAGACTATTTTAGCAAAACCACGGGCATTTTCCTTCCTAACATGAACAGTAGATGTCCTCCTTACCCTGAGCCAGCTGTTCAACAGCTGTCCAGGTTTGGGGTATCCCATTTGGGGCGGGGGTCCTTCTGCTCACAGTTGACTTGTGGAAGGGACGAGGTTCCTTGACTGACATTCAGTTTTTGTGAGCCCAGGTCACTTAAAATAGGAGGAATAGTGTTTCCATCAAATTCAACTTCATCATTTCTCAGGGTGTTTTGAGGCTTAGTCCCAGGCACACAGGTAAGATTTGTTTAAAGCACTTTGGAATATATCCCTGTCTCTAAGACACTGCTGTTTCAGATGCATAAGTAATGAGTTGGGGTTTTTATCAATACAGCTGGTATCCTGTACCACTGGCAGGATCTGACTAAGGAAGGTAACTGTACACAGTGCAGATCAGTAGCTCACAAAATTAGTGCAAGAACTGCAGCTTTCAACAATTCTTCAGAAATCAATAACCATTTTTCAATACTTACAGGCTTGCACATTTCAATGAAGAGTTAAAATCGCCCCAGTATAAGATACTTACAATGCACTGCTGTCAAAACCCATTGCTTTTCCACAGGAGCTCCTCCACACACAGTTAAATTATTTGTCTGGATAGCAGCCATATAAGGTCAGGAATGACGACGCACAACATGTCCTCCAATAATGTCTGTGCAGCCATCTGAAATGCAACAGAAGTGCAATTATGTTATGTGTTATTCAGGGGAAGTGGGAATTTGGGTATTTTTATCATTAGAGGGGTACTTGCATCTCAGGGGTAGGATAACAGTAATGAGAGAGAGCAGGAGAACTAACAGGTGGTTTGTCATAGCTGCTGCTATTTACTGACAAGAATATTGTAACCTACGATACCGTCTTTTCTATTTAAATCTCCCCCACAGGAAATGGTGGTTGAAATAATTTATGAATAGGTCCCTCTCTTGAAGTTTCCCTTTACATTACTAATACTGTATTATTTTAACTGCAGCTTGGTTTCTTTAGGTTCTTTCTTCAAGGTCCTTTAAAACCTGCCTGTTTCTTGAATGCCCAACATGTGTCAGTATTAATTGGTCCAAGTCTCATAGGAACTTCAGCAGCCCTTCACCACAGGTATTATATTAGAAAACAAGCACATAAGAAGATTCCTGAGCATTACATGGGATGAATGTATAATAAAAGCTAAGTGTCTCAGAGAATTAAAGGCTCTTTCAACTTTAAAGAGGGGAAAAAAACCCAAAACCTTAAATAGGCAAGAAGAAGAATAAAACTGTCTGTCTTCGAGCAGGTGAAAAAATGGGAGAACAAATACAAGGGCCACCTGAAAAGGCTTCACAGAACGCCAGTGAGAGGGAAAACTTTGGGCACATAGAGCACAAAAAGTCATTCCCAAATTTGGAATGGACCAAGATATAGCATCAGCCAGCAAATCCTCTGCAGAATTATACTGCCTAGGTAACATTTTCAGTTGAAAGACTGAAAAAGCTTCACACATTCAGTTCATGAGAGCCTCTGAAAATGGGCAGGTATCTGTTGTCTGATAAGTTTAGGAACACCTGACATAAAAAAGAAGTTACACATATGTAGGGCAGAGCAATTTGTATTTTCTTAGCAATAATTTTTGACAGTGCAGGATTCAGATGCAGAAAACCCTAGAGTGCACAAGTGTCAAATGCAAACAAAATATCTAATCAGTGTTCACAAGAAGAAGATAAAAAGACACAGTGGTGGGAGAGATATTTCTGTACTGCTGACCTCTGTCTGCACCCATGTTTTGCAAGCCTTGCTGGTAAACCACTACAAAAAAACAGCATGCCCTTGTGTGAAGAACTTAAAAAGCTTGCTATGATCATAGAATCAGAATCATAGAAGTTAGAAAGAATTAGAAATGCAATTTTCCCAATATATCTAGCTCTCATTTTTATTTAAGAGTTAGAGAACGGCAGCTCTCCAGATTGTTGAACGATATTATACCATTGAAATGCTTATTTCTATGTCACATAATCTTACTAGTTATAACTCAGTTTTAAAACATGTACATGAAGCAACATAATGTAACACATTTCATATTTCAGAAGTCTCTTCCAAAGCTCTTTTAAAAGAAAACACGTGACTTAGAATTCATCGTCTCATAAAAGAGTCAGCTCTACTTACCTCAAAATCACTCTCCATTCTCCACCTAATCCTGGGATTATTCACTCACTGCAGGTTATCTCTGCAAAGAGGGTCCTAAAGGCATAATTAGGTTTGAGTCCTTTATGGTTTTGCACTCGCATTAAGCGTCTAGTTTAGAAAGCAGCATAAGAGAAAAAATGGCCAACAGACCCATGTTCTGACCAGACAAGAGAAGGTTTTTGTTTCCCAAGCATGATATCTAGTGCTGGATTCCTTCTGCCATGTACATTCAACTTCATAGAAGTAATGCCAATTCATTATAAGGCTTTGAGGACTCTCTGAGTTAATTACATCTACTTGTATTTCTGTCCTACTACATTTCGATTTGATATCACACAGTAAATAGGTGAAAACAGGGAAGCTGAGCAAATAGCTGAGGTAGAAAAGAGAACAGGTGAATGTTATGAGACACGGGTATCCGAGAAGAAAGTAAAATAGACATCCCCAGCATATGTCCTGTCCATTCCTCAATGAGCCCCTGGGGAGTGTGTCCCCCAGCCACTGAGGGATGTGTCCAGGCAAAGACACTGGTGTGGGGTCGGGGATGGGGCAGCCCAGGGAGGAGACAAAGAAGGCCCTGAACTCTGCCTCGTTGTGCTCCTGGCAGCTGCCCCTCTGCACCACTCTCCTGCCCTTCCTTCCCCAGTCCCAAGGGCCAGCCCTGCAGCTGAGCTAAGATGCTGCCTGACCTTGGGCACTCAGTGGCTCTAGAAGGTTTGGAGCTGCAGTTTAAATTGGTCTCCTGATTGGTCTACTAAAATCACACCTGATGCTTAACTTTAGTACTACAGAAAGCAGCAAGAAGGAAAAAAAAGGAGCATAGTCACTGGGGAAGCAAAATGATCAAAACAACCGAGTCTGAGATAACGGATAGAAGCACTCGACACAGTACAGAACAGAGCTGAAAGTGATCCACTGACCTTCAGGATTAATGTCCATGGGAAATATGCTCAAAGCCAAAGGCTAGAAATAGAAGCTGGGTGGACTCATTGTTCTTTTACTCAGGCAGTGGTTTCTGCTGAGAGAGTGGCTATGCCTCGTGGGCACTGCAAGGGAAGGAATGGCACATTTTGCTTACATATGTCAGTTCTCTTGAAGACCAATTGCTTATGCAGCAGAGGAGCTAATAACAGAGCTAATAACAGAAGGAAGTTTTGCTTTGAGGTGTCCTTTTATATGCAAAAGGTGAATAAAATCTAAACTTGACCATAAATTAACTTGTTGCCACCACCAAAGGAGCCCAGCCAACTTGTTGCACCCCCTAAAATTTTATGTCAATTTTTCAGCCTCACCTACATATGTTATAAGGTAAAGAAGACACTCTGACAAAAGCATTTGGGTACACAACTAGAGGCCGATTATGAGCATATAAATCTGATCTTTAATACCTGTGCAATCAATTTTAGGACTATGTGATAGTCAGAGCTGTCGCTCTGAAGGAACTTGTTCAGAAAGCAATAAGGTGTTATCAAACAGTATTTTAGACTACATATTCCTAATTCTAATTATCAGTGTAAATGGGATCTCTCAGGATTAGAGGAAATTTTTTAAAAGGCATGGTATGGAGTTACAGAAAAACATCTTTAGAAGTAAGCAGGATTTAGACATGGCACCTCATATAGGTGATGCCAAGGATGAATCATTGCAGTACTACAAGTTTAAGCAGGTCTCAATGTACAGGATTTTTGCTTACAAGTGCTCATCCTGATCATGTCTGTGCATAGTCCAGAGAGAAAACAGGTTCAATATGGTAAGACTGCTAATTAAAATGTCATAAAATCAGACTTTGGTAACTATTTATAAGTGCTAAATGAAAGAATGGTACTTATGATACCTGGTGATACTTTGTTCAGGGGAATATTGACTAAAAAGAACACCAGTGCTACAGATTTTTGATACTTACAGGGCATGTGAAGGTAGTGAGGAAAAAAATGAAAGAAAATTGAAACCTTGGTGTGGTATTGCAGTGAATGGAGCTGTCACCATGTCACATAGGTGACAGTGTCTCTGATGAGTCACAGCAGTGACAAAGAGCTCTGCTGTCTCTAAAAACAGCTCCACATCTGCCTTCTTCAGAAAAATCACCAACAATTACCCTCTGTTCCAGAAGGGAGGGCAATTGCAAATTTGAGACAGCTGTCTGTACAGGTCTTAGAATCATCACAGAATCACAAAATGGTTTGGGTTGGAAGGGACCTTAAAGATAATCTAGTTCCAACTCCCATGCCATGAGCAAGGACACTTTCCGCTAGATCAGGTTGCTCAAAGCCTCATCCAACCTGGCCTTGGGCTAACTGAGCTCAAAGATGGGACACAGCCAGAACACAGAAGCTTTCTTCAGGATTACTGTAGTGGCACTCAGGTCTTCAAGAAACCTTCCAGGCTGTGTGGTAGTAATACTTCACTGAATGTACCTACATAGTTAACAGAATATTCCATATTCCAAATTACTTACTATTGATGGAAGTTATTTCTATCATTTGGGCATATATTTGGAAGTCTGGAACTGTGCCTTTACAAGCCTCTAATAAGATTTATTTGGTTTTCAGGGCTCAATGCATCTGCCTAAAACTATGCATTTAGTAGCATTTGAGGTACTGTGAGTTTCCCAGACAGGGCTGGCAAATCTGACATAGCATCTACAGAAACCCATGGCCTTTGCAGCAGGAGGCAGATGTAAGATACCTTAAGACACTTTAAATGGCATTATACCCTTAGCTCTAGGCCACTGAACTACACTCAGTGCTGTACAGATGCTCATCCAGTGGAAAGCTAATGAGGTAGGATCAGATGCTGAAAGGAACAAATGTCAAGATTCCTTGTCCCTGAGGGGCTCCTGAACAGTGCAGATAACTCTCTAACGGGGAATAGGCTGGGATTCATCTCTGACCTGGAGGACATCTGGGGTGCCTAGCATGAAACTATACGTCTACATGTGGGCAACTGAATCAAGCCTAAATTTATGTGAGCTGAGTCCCACTGTGTAACCGGACACATAGCAGCTTGCAAGGTTTCACCCCAGTACTTGTGTATTAGCTCTCTGCAAATGCTACAAAGAGAACATGAAGGGGGGCAGATCCTGTCTTCACACCACAAACAGATGATGCAGTTTCTCACTAACACATCTGCTACAATGTTGGGGAGGTTTTTTGCCTTTGTCACAGTTACAAATGTCAAATATCCGTAAGAGGAAAAACAAAACCCACATCCTTTTCATTTAGAGATATATATATTAAACAGTCAGTAAGAGTGAGCATCAGACAGAAATCATGGGAGCTTTCCTCACTTTGTCCACCTCTGCTGCTGTCATTCTCCTGGTAATTCGTGGAGGTAAGTGCCCAATCTGATACTTTTGAAGGTAAACGCTGATGTACAGAATTCCAGTTAAGCCAACATGTATTAATGTAAAGGAAGTAGTCACATATAAGTCCTTATTATTAACTCCTTTCCACTGTCTGCATGAGTTTGATCTTTCATACGAACAAAACAGTTTCTGAATGGGTAGTATTAATGAAAGCTGCACAGGGGACAGGCTATTTGGAGGAGTGCAGAGGAGATAAAATAATTATTATCTGACCTTTCTCTCCAGAGGCATACACATACATCAGTCTCTTGATTTTTTTGTTTTTCTGGAAAACAGGTTCATGTAATGTGACTTACATTATATAGGCCAGTTTCCAGGTGTCCGCATAAGTCACATATTGTACATTTATGGTGCAGCAGATCTAAGGTTGCTACTCACAATGAAAGCTAAGAAACTAACCACAGCAGCGAACTTCAGGAAAAGAAATCCAAGCAAGAACAAAAATACTTCAGGATTTTTCTGGTTAAATCTCATCCCACTGATCTAATTTTGGTCCCATTGAAACATACAGAAGCAGTACTGCCAAGCAATTTTTAAAATCTACCTTGAAGACCAGCATTGTGACATATGTACATACTTGTGTGTCTGTATACTTTGTAATTTCATTAACTGTTTTTTCTAAGAGACTTTGAGGGTGTTACAGTATTTGTTAGCCCAGCTGCTTGTATGGTGGCTTATTTTTATTTTTAGGTTTGTGTGTGGATATCATTGGAGGAAAAGAAGTAGCACCACACTCAAGACCATTTATGGCCCTAATCAACGGAGCAAATGGAAAATCTATTTGTGGAGGAGCTTTGATCAAGGAAAACTGGGTGTTAACAGCTGCCCACTGTAATGTGTAAGTTCTTACTCTGATTCAGAGATCGTCCTTAGCGAGTATCCAGTGTCTCTGTTCAAGAAGGAAAGTTAATATCCCTGGTGGTTTTGTGTATTTAGCATTATCATTATCAAGTTCTGATTACTGTGTTTTATAATATATATTGACAAATGTTTCAGTAAGTAAAAATAATACAACAAGGTTTACTGATCTTCACTATTTCTGTAGAGATATTTTACAAGTTTCTAGCTGCATGCAAGCACAGAATAGCAACACTGAAGTAGTGAATTTGAGGGAAAGATATATCCCTGTTTTCTCAGTCAAACAGTGCACTAGGCCAGAAGACTGGCCAGTCTAAATAGCTGCTCAGAAAACAGCAATAAATTCTTGTCATTTTATTTTGCAAAAGATATACAGTTCACCACACAAAGAGATAGCATGCAGTTACACAGGAGCAAAAATCCTCCAGATGACAGGAGACACTGAGAGATCTCTGCTCTACTGGACATGTTGGTTTGTTAGCCAACTTTTTGTCTTCCTGTTTGACTCAAGATGCAAATATCTGTTTGGCACGACAAAGTCCCTCAGTGAGGCAAGATGTGAGGTTTAAATTATGTGCCCTACCCCTTGCCTTTGCGGGGAGAACTTCAGCTGCTGCAGAGCCAGACCTCACACAGGCTCTGTCAATGTCTAATCTGGGACCAATCACCGGGCTCTGCAGACATCAGAGAAATGTATCCACCTCTCCTGTCCCTATCCATACAGCGAGATATATGGGACCTACTACAAAGAGAGCATAGAGCCCAAAAGCTCTAGTATTAACCTTAGGTAAAGGAGATTCCAAATGAGATTGCATTTAAGAGACAATACAATAAATAATTAACCTAATGATGCTCAGTGAACAGTCTGACAGTTCTTAATAGCTGAAGAAAAGGACCAACATCTTCTTCAAGGTGCTGTTTGCTGCAGTAAGTTGCAAATGAGGCCCAACCTACACATCTGCTCAAAGAACGTTCTCCCGTTCAGCTGTAACATACATTTCTCTCCCACAAACTCTATTTGTGGTCTGATACAAAGGTCTGCTCGGTCTGCTTGACCAAGGAGTGCTAGACTCTTGGTTTCTGTACCCCAGCAGGCACAAGATACTGAACTGTCACCACTTCAGTATCTAGTAAGTATATGAAGTTGCAGAACAAGTTAGAGAAATTGAACGAGTGACACTTCACATGAACTCAGAAAATGGTGTTGAAACGGTGTCAGGGCAAAGCAATGCTACAATTCAGTCCAGTTGAGATGATCTCTGAACTAACAGTGCTATTCTCCTGAATTTTCAGCACAAATTACAGAGAGCACAGTTGGTGAGACCACTACCAACAGCAAAGCTGATGCATCCACCCCTCATTCAGTTCCCAAAGGAAAACAATAGGGGTAGGATGAGAGTCAAGTACCTGAACCCTGCCTATGCTCTCAGGAAGCTGAAAATAGGATAGCACGAATTTTGATTCACTGAGTCAAATTTTTTTAAACAACTTGTGAAAACAGGGTAATCTTTTCTGTTTTTCTAAATTACTGTTGCTTTTCAGGCCTAAGAAAAGAGACTTTGTAGCAGCTGGACATTATAGCACAACATTTAACAGCAAATTATGGCATTACAGCAGGTGAATCCCACTAACCATATTGTCTTTCTTCTCAGGGAAGGAGGCAAAGTAATTCTTGGAGCTCATTCACAGAAAGCAAGAGAAAGAGAAAAGCAGGTTTTTCAGATTGCAAAACAAATTCGCTATCCATGCTACTGTTCCAGCTGTAAGGAAAATGACATTATGCTGCTGCAGGTATAGACTTACACCTCACTTACAGAATATGCATCTCCTATGATGTACCAGTTTCTTCCTTCTTGTGAGGGAGATAAGCCAAGGGAGTTTCTAGTGACTTTTTTTCCTGGGGTGATATAGTCTGGTCTGCTAATACAACAGACTGGGGAACTGAGGATGCACAGGAAACTAAGGCAATCAACAATTCTTGTAATGCATGCCAATGCTAGTAGAAAAATTATGAAGCTTAACCAAGATATTTTAATTTCTGGCTTTTCAGTGAAAGAATAAAAACTGTCTACAGAAAGAAGTATATTTCACACATAAAAATAATTTGGTTTAAAATCATAATATTCTGTCTGAAAAACAGTTCTAATAAAAATTTCTGACTTCTCTGATTCTCAATTTTTCCAGCTTCAGAGATTACTGTTATTTTGTCCTCCCAAAGGTCTGAGAGCCAGAGAAGTAAAATAAGGTATTTTTTAGAGCTAGTATTTCAGCAGAAGATAAATGGGTTTTCATGAGACAAAGAATACCCATTTTCCTCATCCTTATATTGATTACATAAATCCTGCCACAAAGAATTTAGGAATTGCAGCAATCCCCCCTTACCATAATGGAAAAGATCCAATGGTTAACGTGCAGGGGCCTCTGTTAGACTCTGCCCCACTCTGTTGGGGGCTCCAGAACTGTGTCCAGTACTGGAGCCCCCATCACAAGAGAGACCTGGAGCAGCTAGAACGAGTCCAGAGAAGGGCCACCAGGATGATCCGAGGGCTGGAGCACATCTCCTACGAGGACAGGCTGAGAGAGTTGGGGCTGTTCAGCCTGGAGACGGCCCCAGGGGGACCTTATAGTGGCCTTCCAGTACCTGAAGGGGCTACAAGAAAGCTGGGGAGGGACTTTTTACAAAGGCAGGTAGTGACAGAACAAGGGGAAATGGGTTTAAGCTGGAAGAGAGTGGGTTTAGATTAGATCTTGGGAAGAAATTCTTTCCTGTGAGGGTGGTCAGACACTGGAACAGGTTGCCCAGAGAAGCTGTGGCTGCCCCCTCCCTGGGAGGGTTTAAGGGCCGGGTGGATGAGGCTTTGAGCAACCTGGTCCAGTGGAAGGTGTCCCTGCTCATGGCAGGGGGGTTGGAACTAGACAATCTTTAAGGTCCCTTCCAACCCAAACCGTTCTATGATTCTGTGATAATAACCGTTTTCCTTACCTTCTACAGCTTCAGAAAAAGGCAAGCCTTAATAAAGCTGTGCAGCTCATTCCCTTGCCTACCTCAGATGATGATCCCAAACCAGGAACAACTTGTACCGTAGCAGGATGGGGAAAAACTCACAATCATCTGAGAAAGTTTTCTGATACCCTAAGGGAGGTCAACATCACTGTCATCAGTAGGCAAATCTGCAACGACAACAATCATTATAAAAACAACCCTGTAATAACAGACAACATGATATGTGCAGGGGCTAAGAATGGAGGAAAGGATTCATGTTCTGTAAGTATATTTACTGTCTATATCCACATAGATAATATTAAAAATAAAATATGAAGTGCTAGCTTTTAGACATTTACAATTTCTGCCTCTCTTCAGTTCAATGAATAACTTCATTTAAAATGAGTGAAGTTACAAAGGCTTGTTCTTCTAAGCCTTAAAATCAAAACTTCTGATTGATAAATTCACCTTCACAGACTTTAGATATTGTGGTTTTATCCAGGCAAGGCAGATAGCTATTCTCTTTTTCAAAAAAAAATATTTTAATAGAAAAATCTCCACAAAATAGCTTACAAGCCCATTCAAGCAGTTCACATCAGTGGAACAGCTTCTCTGATGTCAGAGGGCTTTGTAACATGTTTTTCTGATAAAAAACATTTTGACTGGGCCCCAAGTCAAATGCACAACTACCACATTTTAAAAACTATAAATATTGAATTAACAAAGTTGCAAAAAAAGTGCCAATTTCTAGATACTTTCTGCTTTTCAAGAGAAAGGTTTCCAGCTTTTTATTTTCATATTCACAAAGACTATTTCTCAGCACTCAGCTATAGTAATTCCCCATTACCCACACCTGAAAGGTCAGATTTAAGTCTTTTTTTCTTTTTTTGCTAATGAAAATGTTAACTTCCAAGGAGAAAAAAAAAAATCCACAATAGCACTGTCTACACTTTTATTTCCTCCATGCAACTGGTGCAAATTTTATTTAAAATAAGCATTTTTCAGCCTTTTGTAAATTTGAATGACATTTTTTGTTCCCCTTTTTCCAGGGGGATTCTGGTGGACCTTTAAGATGCAATAATGTGATGAGAGGCATCACAGCTTTCGGGAAGGCAAACAAGTGTGGTAGCGTTGATGGCCCTGGTGTCTACACTCGACTCACAAAGCAATACCTTCAGTGGATAAGGAAAACCATAGGGGGAGCCTAATATATTGGGTTTTGACCAAGTGATTTCCTACTTTGTACTTGTTTAACAATATCTAGTTTTGAAATACGCTTTTAAAAATAGCTTCATTTTACTGGTAAAAGAGGTATTCCCACGGTGAATTTTAGCAGCTCGATGTCCTTATAGATGAAAATATATATGATTGTTTTCAGGGCAGATGTGATCTTAACAGGGCCAGAACACAGTACTCTGCTACTACAACAGCATTTGTAGCTCATACTGTCAGCGATGGAGTCATTTGACGGGTATTTGTGACTTCTCACATTCTTACGTTGCCCATTCAGACTAAGCTCTATGTGGATGAGCACTTCCGACCACGAATCTCATCCAGCTGTTTGTATCCTCACTGCATACTCAGTATATACTGCACTCTTCTGTATCTTGACTTCTGTAAATAACACTGAAAGTTAGTGAGATGTTAGGTACAACTCCAGACAGATGAGAAACTTGGTAGTTTCTCCACAGCTGAGCTCCTGATTTCACAGGTGTAGAGGACTGCTAAGCCTCAGAAAATTAAGTTTCAGCAACTGCATTTGATTGTAGGACCTAGTAACTGTGCATTTCCTAACTGCCTTGTATTTGAAACCTCTATATTTCATCTGTTTATGTACTTTGCATTTAGTAAATAAATGGCAATAAATATCTAGTGCTTGCAGCTGTCAATTTATCTGGAAAGCTCCATCTGTTGCAGTACAGTTAGTCTGTGTACATAATGTTTTGGATGTGCAATATGTTTGCAGAATGCACCACGAGCAGCAATATCATGTCAAAAAATCAGCTGAAAACCCATCCTCCAGAGAAATGACAGAATGTGTCTCAGCTGGAGTATCAGTATGATGAAGAACTGCTCATAACATAAAACAATCTTAATTTTATGGTGCCACTACTGCTGTTTTAGATAAGTAGTGAAATTTTTAAGGGCTTCAACAACCACTTGTCAAACAGCAAACAGACATTTTGAAAAATGCTTCTGCCCACCTCTGTATTAAGTCTTGGGCACTTTCAACGCCATGAACACCTCAAAAAGGGCTTGGTTTTATTTTGTGTTGCTTTGGGGGTTTTTTACTTGGAAGCAGGCATTAGCTGAGAGAAAACAGAGGATGTTCAAAGGGTGTATTTATTGTATTTATTTACTGTATTTATTTTAACTTAAAAATGATTGCTCAGTTCATCATGAGCAATTAAATATCACTTATGAACACAACATGGGAAAATACAGACTACAATTTTTTTACACAACTGCCTTCACCTGATCTTGTTGAGAAGAAACAGTAGTTTTGTCATAGAGAAATAATTAAGGGTGGCGAAGGAGAGGTCCTAAACTACAGGGATCTTGACTGAAAGTGTCGATGCTCAACATCATCCTTAATGTTTTCTGTGCATTACAAACATTACACAGTCAGAACTTTTCACATTCCTTATTCTTTTTCCTAAAATGTTTGTTCTGACTCTTGGGCTGAACACACAAACGAGCACACAAACACAGAGGCACACACAAGACACAGAAGCAAAGCAGGAGCAGAGAGAAGGATTCCCAACCAAGTAAGATTGCACAGGTGAAACCGAGAGGAGAATTTGCCCCACTGACTGGTACTGACACCCAAAGTGGTGACTTTGATTCTGTCCTTAAACACACAGGAAATAAGTATGACTACTACCAAACCCCTGCTTAGGAAACAACTGATTCTAAAAAACTTCAGAAAACAAAAATATCCTTATCAATCTAGTGAAAAATCTGTAGATGATCCTCAAGACAACTGATCACCTGGGGCTATTTCACTCGTCCCATACATTAGTCTTACTTCACTTCTTTTCTCTGTGCCCATTTTTTTCAGGGTCTCTCTCATCCCGCTGTAGTATTTTTTTCATGTTACTGCTTCCTCTTTGGTCTGCTTCATCCTCTTCCCTGGAAGTCCGAGGTAGCATCCTTGTCAGTGGAAAATCTCACTCAAAGCCTATCATTCAGTATTTCTTCATTTTTCAGACAGTAGTTCTGACTCAAGTGGGGTCAGAGGAAGAAGAGGTTCTGACCAAGGAGAAGTTGACAATGCATCAAGAAACATGCAAGAAAAAACGTGCAGCCTTCCTCCTCTAGCTTGAAATTTAGGATCTACCCCAAAATACTTCTAAGAGGTTGTTTGGTTGGTTGTTTGGGGTTTTTTTTAATATGAGTGTTATTCAGTTAATTATGCAAAATGAGCCAGTGGAACTGGACTTACATGGTATTTACATGTTTTATTTAAAACATTCACCACTGCTGTAGTGGAAACCTGGAGAAAAAAGCAGAAGCAAGAAGATATAACTGAGTTTTCACCTAGGCTGTGGCTTTCTCTAAACCAGAGGCATGAACCCATTCCAAGCACAGCTCTGCCACTATAGGATGGATCCCATGCAAGATTAAGTACTAGCTAAGAAAAATGTTATCATCAGTCAATGTCATTTTGGCATCTAGAATGTAACTATTTCTTCTCACTGTGGGTATATGAGATAACTGGGGGAAATGAACAGGCATAGACTGCATTACACAAACTAATGCAACATTTATATAGGTACCATCAAGTCAGATCATATAGTGGCTGAAGAACAGGGAACTGCCTGCCAGAGACTGTTTCATGCATTTATGTGCAGAAACAAAAGGATTCCCTAGCCTGAGTTTCTTTAATCCATTTCATTGCATTACAGGTAATCACTTTGTCATATTTGTATACCTGGGAAGACACATGCTCTGTATGGGCAATGAAGTTTTTCCTCTTGTAAAAACGACCTTTGTCCTGAAGTTTTGGATTCCATGCATTGTACAGTGCTCAACATTGGGCAGGACTGTGGGGATGATGTCCTGAGTTCAGGATTAATTTTACTTAATCCTCTGTGCCACCTCTGAAGATTCAGCCTTTAGTGCATATAGACCTCAGGTGCAGGACAAGATGACGTCTTAGAAATGTGTTCTGATTTCTGTCTAAGTCTGGGCCTGAATGATATACCAGCCATACAATAGGCAATGAGCTAAAAATATAACATATTCTACAGGGAGCAAGTCAGGATTTCACATTTTTCCCAAGACTTCATATGTTAAGACCTTTGCATTGGCACAATGAGGCAGTTATGCAAGAACAATGATCTACTTTAAGCAACTGCACACTCCATACCTGCAAGTATTCAGTAACATTACCTGCAAAAGATTAGTGAAGCAGAATCATGCTGCCTACCCAAGTCCTCAAATTCCTTTTACAAGAAAGATAGATATTTGCCATGTGAAAGAAATCGACAGTAAAGGAGTCTACCTAGAAAAGAAGTATATCCAGAAAAGGCACTCCAATATATGTTTAATTTCACTCCAGATTAGTCACAGTCTGGAATTTAAATGCATGCATAAATGCTTTCTCAGATATGGTGACAGAATAGAGATCTACAGATCAAACATACAAGATTCTCTCATATCTAAGGGCTTTTGGTTAGTTCTGCTGAAATCAGTGCCTTCTCTCACTTTTAGATATTATGCTAAAATAGTTCAGGGGCAATACAGCTTGACCAGTCAATAATGAACAAGCATAATTAACTAAGAAATGAGTACTTCTCAGTCTGAAATAATTGTATTTTCTTATTTTGACAGTTGAGCATCCAACAAAATATGCTTAGCTTCAATACTGACCAGCTCATTCCCCACCACAGCCCCCCTCTCCTGTGTTACACATCTCTTCCTGTATTTGGCAAACAAATAGTATTTAGGTACAATCGAAGGAAAGAGAGAGAATTTCTGTGAGAATCCAAAAAGTATATGAGTAATTCCACTACTTTTTTCCCATTCAAAAGAAAAAAAATGTTTTTAAGATTTTGAAAAACTTTTAAATTATTTAAAATACTATTTTGAATATTTAAATCAGATTCTAAATGTTTGATAAATTCTGCTGCAACAAACAAGCTCATATGAGAAGACACAAAATAAGTTATTTCCCATTCTTAGACGTAAGCTTCTTGGTAGTCATTTCTCAACTGATAATCAACCCTCCCACTTTCTAACCTGTTTTGAAGACCACACAAGATGACATCAGAAACCAGCCATTTAGTAGCAGATTTATTGTAAATTAACACCTTACTAGGTAAAAAAGATGAGTGGTCTCAACGTTGCAGACCTAAAGTTAGCAACCACATGATTTATGAACAGCAGAAGATGAGGTTTTAAAAATTATGAGAACCAAAGACATGACAGTTTCACATTCGTTTCCATGAAATACTTTTGCCCCTGTTAACACTGCCTATCTCTTTTCATGCATTTGATCACAGCACAGTTCTCCACGGGATGACACTGCTCTACTCCCCTAATCTCTCATTCTATCCCCTCTACAGGAAATACTCTAAATAAATTACAAACAGAAAAAAATAAATAAATAAATCCAAACAATACAAGTTTCTGAGCTCACAGGGATTTTAATATGCAAATACAAGAGTGAATCCTTACCACTTGCCTCTGGATAATAATCATGAAAGCAAAGCTCCAAAACTGTCTGTGGATATAACATGTTTTGAATAGCACTACTGAGTTGCATCTGAATTACATTTGAAGACCAGTCCTGCCATCGTTACTTAGCTTTGACAGGATACAAGTCTTACACAGGCAAACTTCTGTTAAAATCCAAGAGGTTTGGTCCTTGTGCACACTAAATAAGATACATAAGAGGGTAATAGCTGCCAGGTTTGCTGACACCCAGAGTTAAACTGGTACACTTAAGGAATGAATGAACTAAACGTTGTGTTTGATCCAAACAGCACGCTTCTTTGACTATATCCATCTGGTTTATTAACCAGTTGATTACACAATTATGCATAATAACAGAATTATTACACAATTATTTATATTTTCATTGTCAAACATAGTAGGTGGGTTTACAGAAAGGAAATAATTAAAAATACAGTAAAGACAGTTTACTAACTAAACTAGTTACCATTACCACTACACAAGCAATAAAGAATTCCCTAGAAATTATTTCTATTTAGTTAGTTATACATTTAAATTAGAGGTCTAGAAATATTTAAACAGATTTGGTACCATGATCTATGTGATATATAGAACAGTACAGTCCCCTGGACTGGTTTCTGCTGATCCTAGCCTTTGACTGATTCAAGGCAATTTACATGAATTGGCATGTGGTTCCCAATGGGGATGCTAAGATGATGTAAAATTACTTACAAGAACCATCGCTAAAAGCAGGATCTAAGACTTTATACTGGCACTTGACACAAAGTAGATTCCATCCATGCTTGCTAGTTTAATGAAAATAAATATAGTGTTATTCTTCAGAGTTAGAATATTTTTCCTCTAGGGTAAGTAAGACAAGCTACTAACATTTCACATGATGGACTGATGGGGAAAATTGCTTTCTCTTGAAAAAACTGTATTGTCTTTTGCCATGTTTTCATTGGAAGGAACACACATATTTTGAATTATTGAATGGGCTAAGTACATTTAATCACTTGCTTTCAAGGAAAAGAAGTCACAAGAATGAGCTCAGATAACCATTAGAAAAAGCCTTGCTGCTGTGCTTGCTCTCCCCAGACTCGTGGCATTTCCACAGACAAGCTATTCCATCAGCTGCAACAGAAAAGAGCCTGCTCTGATCTGGGCTCAGGGCTATATCTAGGACTCTCCCCTTGTGACCTGTAAAATAAAGTGCATACAAAAAAAAAGGAAAGATACATCACCATTCTACATTGATTATGTCAGTCACTTTCACCAGCCCCACTCACAGTATGTTTTTTCCACCTTTACTGTAGCAGTTCAAAATGCTACATAGGATTTGGGGAGCTAGCATTATCTACAGAATATTTTCACACTAAGAAAGGGCCGATATTGTCTTATGGGGGACCAGGCTTTAACTGTCAGGACTGCACCACATTGAGAAGACATTTCTGTCAAAGGAAAACACTGAACTCGAACTCTTGATTCTCCACTGCATTTACAACATCAGTTCCATCTGTGTTTGGTAATGTGTCTCACTGCTGAACTTTCTTATCTGGCTGCACAAGCCTTGCAGACAGTTTGCAGCTGAACTAACAATCATGAGACAGTGTCTCCAGCTGCTCAGTTATTACTGTTAAGAAGATCTTTTAACAGTGATCCCACCAAATAATTTATTGGAATTGCATATTGAGTTTGTCTGTAGCTGTACTAAATTCTGGGAGCCAGACGCTGAAAGGCAGAAACTACTCCAGTCTAGCAGCACAAAGAACATACATAACTCATTAATCTGGTTATACAAGTATCTCCCTCAGTAGAAACATCAGAATTTGAACATGCAGAAGGAGTTTGGTATTAAACTGAGACTGCTGAGACCTTTATTTACCTCCGTTCTCCTGTATCATCTAGCACAATGTCAATGCTAAGCAAAACATGAGGTTTTTAGGCATACAGGGGCATGAGAAATTTGAAGCCTTTTCACTCTAAGTTACCAGCCATTAGCTTCTCTGGTTGGGTGAGTTACTGACAATCATATAGCTGAGCTAGTCACCCAAGGGGAAAAAAAGAAAAGACATAGTGTATCTCATCTAAAACTGATGAAATGAACTAGATGCTGAAAGGAAGTGTGGAGGTATAAAGACTTGGGCGACCGACTTGAATGAATGTAGGTGACATATGTCCTCCCATCATCTATACCTGAGTTCTCCATGAACACAGTGGGGATAGAACTTCTCTAGCTCAAAATAATATTATTATGAGTAATAACATGTGAGGAACTGTAAAGCCCTCTGAAACTGTGGTGGTTATCACAATGGGACCTGATGAAGATCCATAGGACTGTTGTAAATAGTCTGCCCTAACTTTGCAAAGCTGCTACAATAGCTCTCTGGAGACACTGTGACTAAAAGCAAATATCTGCTGTTGTAGTGCTGAGTACTGTGTGACCCACTTAAACCTGGTGACTAGAATTTTGACAACAACACTAAATTATTTCAGCAGAGCTTAATTTTCAGGCTTCGCTCCTTCTCAAGTTACCAAAGTGTATGTGATCTTCATCAATATTTAAGACCATGAGTTTACAACTCAGCAAATTTTTTACACTGTCTCCATTCAGTGTCTGTAACAACTTTGAAAGAAGAGCTGGAGATGTAGTCTTTGGAGGCATCCAAAACTACGCACACCATTGACTGAAATCTCATTAATATTTTCAGTCAAAAAGATGTGAAGGGGCATGGTGAGAAATCAGAAAAGTTGAAATTATTAATTTCCATGTTTTCTGAGTGGAGAGGTCTCAATTTTATTTCATTGCTTCAAGATCTCATAGATATACTTTTCAAAGCAATTACATATTTTGTTTGCTTGTATGTTTTCTTTGATCCTCTACAACTTTCCTAAGGGGAGGGCATTTACATTCAAAATTAATCTTTTTGTAGTAGATTAATAGTTCTACTGGTAGTATCTCAAAAATTGACTCAGTGCTACAAAAAGGTTACTACCTTTCAGCTGTTATTCTCCTCTCAATATGCCCAGTAATAGTCAATTTCAATTAGTAAAGTGCTCAACAGTAGCTGATGGTGCTTCATTGTCAGATGAGGTCTTCAGCATTTTGCAGGAGGATTAAACAATAACATTCAGACATTTATCTCTTAATTTCTCTGGGTGTAAAACTGATAAGGTTAAGGGTGCCTGAGGCCGATTTAGAATCACTCATCACAGTATTTTTTCTGAACATATTTTGATACACTCATAATTTCTTCCAAAATTAAATTGCTTATAGTAAGGTTGTAAGAGTCTTTATAAGTGGGAATAAATTTATGTAACAACTACCTGGTATTTTTGTTAATTAAAATCAGTTCCTCTTGCAGGTAAGTAAACCAAATAGGAAACAGGATGAGAAGTAACCCTCTAGCTTCCCCAAATTACCAATGCATTTGACTTACATGGTAAATGTTTTACACCATACACTAGTCTCAAAGGTAAGAGTAAATCTATGTTTCATTTCAAACAGTATATTCAAGACTTACTTACAAAGATTTGAGAAACCTCAAGCTACACTAGTTAAAACTAATGATCATGTCACTTTCCAGATCATTTCTCAGAACATCACAGGACATGATGCTAAGAGTTGTATGTAAAGAGTAGCAATAAGGAAGGAAAAGCAGCACAGACAAGCAGCCTTACACAAGGAGCATTGTATAATCAGATCCACATATGTCTCTGCTGCCTGGTCTTTTCCATCCGTCTGTTTTGACTCTCTTGTGCTTTCCTTTTACAGGCTAGTGTAGAAGACAAGTCTCTGGTTCCAAGGACAGCATCCCAGTATAGCTGGGATTTAATAAATCAGGAATTTAATAAATACCTTCAAATGTAGGAATAGAGTACATAAAGTATTTGTAAATATCAGCTGTTCGATTAAAAATCCAAAGTTTCTTTGGCCGTATCTTGTCAGTAAGTGTGAAAAAAAAAAAAATCATAGCTGTGAAAATGTGTTTTGTAATGTAATTTGTAATTTGTTTTTTCTTTTAACTTCAGATCCTTCTATTGGATCACTTCAGTTAACACTGAAATAAGTAAAACTCAGTGGATAGGAGTGACAGCAAGCACCAGAAACAAGACGACTTAACAGCAAGGAACAACTCTTATGTGTAATACAGTCTTACAGCTCCATGGACCAACACAGAGCCACAAGAAAACTCCACTTCCTCTAGCTGCCACCATGGTACAAGAGAAATGCAGTGTATTGCTCCACTGCCTTGCTTCACAGACAAAATCATCCATTAAAACCCAGACAGCTCTAAATAGCACATGGAGATTTATTTTAAAATTAATTAGGAAGTTGGATCAGTATCCTTCCACGATGAGCTATAAAACTGAAGAGCCACATCTAGTTTGAGTGATCTAGAAGGCCATCAGCCTACAATATACTGGAAGCAACCTGACACTAGCACACTCAGTCCACACCTAGTAAGCTGTAGGGAGAAGTGGAAATACATATCCTGCACCTGGGATGGCCTTAGAAATTATGGGAAAGAATCCCATCATTAAAACCAAGGAATTTTACAAAAGCAGCTCATGCTATTATCTTAATAAGTCAACCTTTATCATTCCATGCATCAGGACGGTGCCCATGAATGCATGTGTGTAGGCAGAAGGGGGCTGTGTAGGTGACTGCCTTTTTAACTCTGTTTTACAGAAATGCACAAGGTATGCACTTCCAAAAACACATTGATTAGACAAACAGTTAACTGAAATAGTTCAAACCATTAACTGAAATACTTGCCATAGAGTTCTGATGAATTGATAAGCGTGGGATACTTCCATATTTTCATCTGATTTCCAGGAAGGCCTTGTCCAGTCATCACTTTGCTGGTTTTGGGTAACCAGAGCAAGGAACAAATCTATTGCAATTTAAAATTCTTTAGAAAGAGTCAACAGGCACCATTCAGTAGATTTGAACTGTTACCTATAATATTTAAACAAGCTACTGAGAAACAGTCTCAGCAGAATATTTACTTATTTAGAAGGATCACTTCATTCCTTACAATGCTTCAAAGTACAGTTGCCTTATCCTATCTAAATGTGGTAACAGCCCATCAATATAAAACCAAAGCTTTTCAAATACATCCTCAGCTAAGCTGAGGAAAAGCTCCAGGAAAATCAATAGCTATGCTGCTTTACTCCAGCTGAGAATCTGTTGCTCTGTCTCCTAATATTCAAACTCCAGAACTCCAGAGATAGATGTCTGCCCTCTGACTCTTACTCCTCTTCTCACTCCAGCACTCTGGGAATTTTCCCTCCCTTCAACATTCTCTCCACATCAAGAGTTTTGGCCAAAACTATTATTGCCAATAAGGAAAAGATGATAAGAAGTGTCTGGCTGTGAGACCACCTCCTCTTCAATCACTTCTGTGTGGAGACAGAAGTAGTGAAAGAGAAACAACAAACTGTTTCTGAGTCCAGTCACACACTGCAGAGCTGAATGTAGCGCAATTGCATTTCCAGAGAAAATCCTGCTGTTCCTCTGACCATGGAACCACCCTCAAAGTCAGTGGGAGTTTGCCAAATGAGCACAGCTATACAGGAAGAACATAGCCTAACTATGCAGACATTTCATCATTTCACCTGAGAATCTGTAGCTGCACTTTGGATGATTGTCTCACGATTTATGTCCCAGACACGCAAAATCCCATCTTTCATTCCACCTCCTGTAGCAAGGACTTTGGACTGCCAAGGACACCAGTTCATAGCCTAAAAAAAAAAAAAAAAAAAAGAACAAAAAACAAACCACAAAACTAGGAAGTTAGCTGAAAAAACAAAGTAGATTTTGCTTAAAAGCTTAGTTGGAAAAATGAACTACAACAAGCACCCAGAATGTATTTTTGGCTTTTTTTCACCCTACACCATGCTCTTCCCCCATATACACACAGCAACATAGAATCCCAAAACTCCAAATGCTGCTTCCTTTCCCACTGCTTCACAGTAGCCTACACTGTCCCACATATGCTCATAAAACTACAGTTTCTCTGCTTACTCTTCACAGGCCACAGATCCACTGGTACCTCAGTGCCATAAGAATCCAGCAGGACAGACTCCTACTGCCTAAGCCAAGCCATCACAGAAGCCTAGGCAATGTGACTTACAGGGCTTACAAGAGACCTGGTTTCTTCTGAGATATTTCTGGGATATGTCTGAGGCCTAGACTCTACCTAATGAAAAGCTGTAAGAACTGAATTACACCTATTTCAATAACCTCCTCTGACTCTTTTAACACCAGCACTTCAGGCCAGCCTCAGATTTTTCTGGAAAGATAAACAGCTTATAAAAGCTGGACTCCCCTGCCTTTTATTGTTGAGGCCACACAGACTCTTCCACTCCCCTGTCTCTTCCACACAGACTGGGACTTCGTAAAGATGAAGAATCTAAGTTGCCTCATTTTCAATTTGTTACTTTGGATTCTGTGCTACCAACAATGACAGGAAAATATGGGCAGGAAGGCAAAACAAACCTCGTATTCTACATGATTCTATTCTATTCATGTATGTCCTGCACCTCATATTTAAACCTCATATTTAAAATAATTTCAGAGGAGAGATTTTTCCAAAACTTCAAAAATTGAAAGATCTTGTTTGTTAACTTTTAAGTATTGCACCACCAAAGTTTCCTGTGCAAAACAGAGGAGAAGGTTGTAAATTTTATTTCTGTTTGGTACTCTATCTACAAAGGCCTACTAATCCAGTAAAATTTCCTGACCAAAGCCCTAGCAAACTTATCTGTGACTCAGCAAAAGGAGAACTGGTCTTAAAATTGACTGCATCACAGTCAGGGGAGAAGAAATTCAGAAATCAGCAAGATCATTTGAAAAATTCCCTAACTGTCCACATCAACATCATGTGATTTCATGAGAATATAGAAAAGCACCATTCCTTCTCCATATACCTTAACTGCTGAGGGATGAGGTATGGTTGTCAGTGGCTGTGACTGCAGTTTCACACCAGGGTCACTAGGCCAGATATTCAGTATACCATCACTAGACCCACTTGCCAGCAACTGGTTGGCTAGTGACCATTTCAGGCTGCAAATGCTCTGTTTGTTTTGGCAAAGGGTCCCAACATGGTGCTGGGCAACCCGAACATCGTGGTGATGAATAGATCCTAGTCGCGAACCACTGCAGATGAAAAAAGACAGTGTGGGTTTAACGTTAAAGAAGACAAACTACATCATAACACTGATGTTTCTTCAGTGGTTTTAGAAGCAAACCACATCAGAGTGAAATGTGTCTGCAGAAGAACAGTACTTCAGTAAAAGGAAACACAAACCAACTATCAAAAGCACACTCTGACTGTAGAGGTAGCTGACAATAGAAAGGAGCCAAGCAGCAGCTCAGTTCAAGCCAAGCAGAATACCTGCTTTCCTTCATGGTTTCCATTTCCCTGAAGATACACCACATTGCATGCTACTAAGAACAGTGTGGCCAGCAGGAGCAGGGAAGTGATCCTTCCCCTGTACTCTGCGTTAGTGAGGCCACACCTTGAGTACTGTGTTCAGCTCTGGGCCTCTCAGTTCGGGAAGGACATTGAGGTGCTGGAGCGGGTCCAGAGAAGAGCAACGAGGCTGGTGAAGGGACTTGAGCACAAGTCCTATGAGGAGAGGCTGAGGGAGCTGGGGTTGTTTAGTCTGGAGAAGAGAAGGCTTAGAGGTGACCTCATCACTCTCTTCAGCTACCTGAAGGGAGGTTATAGCCAGGTGGGGGTTGGTCTCTTCTCCCAGGCAACCAACAATAGGACAAGGGGGCATGGGCTCAAGCTCCGCCAGGGGAGGTTTAGGTTAGATGTTAGGAAGAAATTCTTTACAGAAAGGGTAATCAGGCACTGGAACGGCCTGCCCAGAGAGGTGGTGGATTCACCATCCCTGGAGGTTTTTAAAAAGAGACTGGACGTGGCCCTTAGTGCCATGATATAGTAATTGGAGTTGGATCAGGGGTTGGACTTGATGATCTTGGAGGTCTTTTCCAACCCAATCTATTCTATGATTCTATGATTCTATGATAATCTGCACCCTGTTCAACTGTGAAACCATCTATCATAAACTCTTTCTAAATAAAAAAATAGTTTTGCAAGATTATTTTTGCCAAGGCCAGACACGACTCCATTCCCAACAAAGAGGCAGGGTGAAAGTGCATTGCTCTGGGAAAGGTCTTACTAGTAAGTGACAGTGCATTCTTTGCTTCTTTCCCTCCCCTTGTCCCTTTCTCCCTCCCACCTCCAGGCTTAACAAAAATCTGCACAGCTTGACAATGTTGCGCTGACTGCCTATTAGGAAATGGATAGGTGGTTCTACAGGCAGTATTACCAGTCTACCAAAGGAAGTAAGAAATACCCTGCCTGGAAGCACAGCTACTGTTACAGCTTAACTCTCAGATATGAGTTTTGCACATCGATAGCAGAGTTGAACTGAAAATATTGAAAATACCTTGCAGCTCATTTTCTTTTCCTGCCTTTCTAAGTATATTCCTTACATTACACCTAAGACTAAACAGAATAGCTTCCTGCTGGAAATTCACACTTTCAACTATTCTGATGACACTGAAAAGTTCAATACCATCTTTCTAGGTACCTGAGAAACAGATGTCTGACATGACTGCAGTAAGTTAAGTTAAGGCAATAATGACTGGCAACTTTTCCATACTGGTTCTTAAAGATTTTTCAGATGCAAGTTGAGTGATTCGTCCACAGTGAAATTTGCTGTAAGAATGCTACTCTTATTTTAGTAACTATTAGTATCAACTCCATGTCAATTTTTCTACTTATACTGATATTTTATCTCTGCCCTAATGTTAGAATGAACTGGTTAGTTTCAAACCCTAGCAAAAGAAATAAAAGTTATCTCAAGCTAATCTGTCAACCATAACTGTAGCTCACAGCTTCATGCTGAATTTCATCATTAATTTCTACTCAGAGAGATCTGTAATTTAACTTTCTGATGTTTTCTCTCCTTTGGGCAAGCTGAAATGCAAATTGAAACCGAAACCAATGCTCCTTGTAATATTGTTGGCATTGGCAGGATGTTCTAGCTGGTATCCTTAGATCTCACTCCACCCAGTAGACCAAATACAATCAAAAGCCAGAGCATCTTATGAAATAAAAATAGAACTACCTCTAGTGTTCCTATCCAAAGATACTAGTTTCATTTTCAGTTTAACAATAGTCAGTTTGCCCTTGCTATTATCTCTGCATATAAGTAAAACAGAAGACTACCACATGATTTTAAAATTGTAGAAGCATCCATCATAAACAAATCTCCCTCCAATCCCTTCAAGTCTTATTCAAAGACCTGAAACAGAAAGTAGGAGGAAAAAAAATACAAAAGGCTACACTTAATTTTTTGCATCTGAGCCCCCAGATTGAAATGATTCCTACATATAAAATATTCTCCAGTTGGTGTAAAATTCACCTTTGACAAAGCAAAGTTCAACCACTTCAATCCCCCTTGAGTTGTGCATAACAATGAGCTGGCCTTCCCTTGTAGACATACAGCTAGAGGGGTGTGCAACTCATAACAGCTGTGTTTCGCTGTGCCTCTGAAAATACAGATGCAGTATTGATGCCAAGTATCTTGGGGACAGACCTTTTAGTAGGGCTCGTAGTGACAGGACAAGGCCTAATGGTTTTAAACTAAAAGAGGGGAGATTCAGATTACGTGTAAGGAATAATTTTTTTTACTCTGAGGGTGGTGAAACCCCAACCCTGGAAACATTCAAGGTCAGGCTGGATGGGGCTCTGAGCAACCTGACCTAGTTGAAGATGTCCCTGCTCACTGCAGGGGGTTGGAACCAGATGATCATTCAGGTCCCTTCCAACCCAAACCATTCTATGATTCTATGTTCAATGGAGGGGCAGTTTAAACTATGTGCCCTCTCTCCAGCACCAGGTAGGCTATGATTTTTGGAGTTCAGACCCACTGGATACAACATCTATTCAAGCTCAGGCTTCGCACAAAACCAGAAAGTAAATCTCTGCAAGTAGTGGCAGCTTTCTGGAAGGAGAGTAAGAAACAGACTAAAGAGGCAATCTAAATCCTCTTGGGCTGATTTTCTGCCATACAGTAAATCTACATGTGATTTCTGAGATGGCTGATAAGTAGATGGACAGTATAAATCACCTTTGAGCAAAGCCAATGAAAACAGCTAAAACAAATGGAACATTTATCGAAGTAAAAGCAGCAGGAGTCCTTCTGGGAATATACTATACCACTCACCTGCTCAGAATATAATGATTCCAGCTCAGAGCTCCAACTACAGACAAGTGACCAAACATATTTCTCAACCTCTTTTTGGTTTCAATGTCCCACAGCTGCCAATCCAAAACAAACAAGAAATACAAATTTAACAACAACAGGGTTTTTTTCTCTTTGTTTGCAAGTAAGCCACTGCCCAGTTCTGATTTGACATATGGACAACCTCAAGCTCATTTATTTCACAAGTAAGACAAGTATTTCCAAATTTGGCACCTATATCAGTGACACTGAAGTCAGACAGGATTGAAGGGAACGCACGTCTCTGGGTTTAAAGCTGTTTATTTACATGTCAGTATTTGGAAGTCCATACTAGAAAGTACTGGCCTTCAGTACCTTCAGATTGCTGACTCAGGACTGCATCAGGTAGGTTCCCATATTATCTAGTATCTCAGTCAAAGTCCCACAAAAATCTTTTGATAACAGGACTGCCCTAAGACAGGAGACTGAGAGGTATGCTTATGGTCAGACTGAAGTTAAATTCTCATGTGTGAATCCATAAGGAGAGTTTTGGCTTGAGTTCTCAAGGCATTGATCACTAGAGTGATCTCAGCAAGAGAGAGATGAGAAAAAATACCCTGTGCTGAGTAAAATAATTTAATGAAAGAATTCTTCTTACTGGTGGAAAAAAAATCTGATTATCTCTGGACAACTGAAGCATTAATTCAGTTATCAGCTTTTTAGGGGCTTCAGAGGCTCCAGTACCTATAGATAACACTGGATGTCACTAAGCCATTCAATAAGGTGCAGCGCACTACAGGGAGGTGCTATATACTGCCTCCACCAGAGTTCTTCTGTAGTTTACCCAATCTTTTTCATTTGCTTCCTTAAAAAAAAAAAAAATCAGTATCAAATTGTCCTGTGGCCATTTTAGCTAAAGACAGAGAAAGATTTAAAAAGTAAATTATCTAGTACTTGCACTTCTCCATCACTGGTGCCAATTGCAAGGCAAGTTCCTCCTTTTATCCAGGCCAGAGATGAAATGTATTTGGAACTGGAATTCAAATCAATGCTTTCAATGGTTTGAAGAGTTCTTCCATTCCAGATGTGTGCAGCAGGTCCTACAGCAACAGCAATTACATTTTCAAGGCTCCAGTCCAGTATGTTCAGATCTAGAAGAAAGCTACTAAAAATTACTGCAAAAAAGTTGCAGGTAATTGGATGGGATTAGGGACAGTATGGTTTGGGTGAGAAAGGCTTTTTTTTTTAATAGCTATGGAAAAACTTCAAGAGAATGGTTTCATGAAATCACTACTAGCAAGTTTTCCTTGTACATGAAGCAGAGTATCTCTAACAAGCCAAGGTCTTCAAAAGACAAATATCCACAAACTGGTACATTTGCACAGCAGGATCTGACTGACAGCTTCGCCACTAGAATTTTTTAATCTATCACCCTACATCTTGGATGACCACATCACTCACTCTAATTTTTGCCACCAGAAAAGAGGCTCCTCCACCAAGACCCACAGTTCAAAAAAAACCCCTCCTTACAAGGAAATTCCTGTTATTGAGACAGACATAGGAGAAAGTCTATATGCTACAGTCTGTTCTACAACCTCGAGTTAATAATAACATTTACCTTTGTGTTGGGTTTGGGGGGGCGGAGGAGGTGGTTTTTTGGTAGTGGGGGAAGGGCCACCTTATGAGAGCAAAAAGCTCCCCTGGTTCCAAGAGTGGACTCCCCCCCGACACCACCCCCAGCCCAGGCTGGGACAATGAGCACTAGAGAAACGCCTCTGCCAATCCATATTTGTGAGGGGAAGGACTGTCCTGAAAAGAAGTAGGTGGGGGTGAACCTGGAGGAGAGGCCACTGACCTAACAAAAGACAACCATCAGCCCAAACAAAGGACAGACAGACACAGAGAGAACTTCATTGGCAGAGGAAAAGAGAGAGACCCACACACAGTTCTTCCACATGGAGTGGAAGACAAAGGCCCCTGCAGCCCACGGAGGTTCAATGGCAGATCAGAGACCAACGTGTAGGCCATGGAGGACTCCAGGCTGGAGCAGAGAAGCTGAGCCTGAGGGCAAGTGTGAGTCTGCAGCCCGCGGATGCCCAATGCTGCAGCCAGGAGCTGAGCCCAAAGAGGTCCATGACTCCATGGGAAGCTCACGCTGGAACATCTTGTTCCTGGACTTTCACGCCGGGAAGAACGGCAGAGGTGAACTGACTGAAACCCCATTCCCTGTCCCCTGTGCCGCTGGCAGGGGGGAAGGTAGAGAAACTGGGAGCAAAGCGATTTGAAGTGAGAAAGAAGGGAGGGGTGGGGGAAGGTGTTGTAAGATGTGATTGTTTTATCTACTCATATGATTTGCAATGAATTAAATTGATTTTTCTTCCCCAAGTTGAGCCTGTTTTGCCCACGACCATAACTGGTGAGTGAGCCGTCCCCGTCCTTCATTCCTAATCCCTGCCCCCTTTGTTGTGACTCCCATCCCATCTCACCAGGTGGGGGGAGTGAGTGCAGAACCTCATGGTCCCACTGTGAGTCAAACCACCACAACCTTGCACAAGATAGGGAAACGAAATACAGAAAGGAATTAGGGAAATTCTGCTCCTCACCTTCAGAGCTTCCTCAGCAAGTGTATGATAGAAATACTGTTGCCACTGCCCATGATGTTGGGCACCTTGCACTTACAGATCCTGGCAAAGCAAGTCACTACAGCAATCAACACCAAACAGCCTGACATGTCACGTAGGCCAGAAGAAGTTGGTATACTACATTTAATACCAACCCAGGACATTTTCCCATGTCAAGGGAAATCCTCAGCTGAACATTTAGGGCAGCTTAAAAGTCATTTTGCATGACCCCTGAAGCACAGAAGATTGTTACAGCAGGCCAAGGTCTGACATCCTATCTTGGCAACTAAAAACACTCTGAAAAACAGTTGAATCCATCAGTCAGTCATTTACAGTCCTGGTTGTTGCAGTCAGAAATCACTTCCAAAACTAATGTTGTTAGTCTTGGGACATACCTTGTGCACAATCAGTGTAAAGCATACAAACATACCTTTGTGCTGTGCATAGATATACATGAATACTTGCACAGATACGTTGAAAAAATCTCCAGAGGGATAATTATGAACACTTGCACATACATACTCATAGATCTTTCGAAGTGTTAAAACATGTATTTGCTGCTGTAGACCAGAGATCCATGTGTGTTCATGTGTAACTTGCACATGTTTAATTTTTTGCCTGTGCACCACCAAAGACAGTTTAGGTATCTATCATCCAGACTATATAGACAATGTCACTGATGTCTCCCAAAACAAGAGATTTCAAAGTCTGCTCAACAGAGTTGCTGCTGTGTTGGTTGGCTGCTAGATATCCAAGGCTGAAACATTTAACTTATTCAAGCAGAAGTAAGTATATTGGTTTGATTTGGAAGTTGTATTGAGATCTACAGCTGAAGGAAACTGCATGAGAGTTAGACAGTATTGATTTTAGTGTTTGATCAGTCATGTCTCCATCCTGGCACAGACAGTATTCAAAAATGCATCCCTATAAGAGAAATAACATCATGCATATGTCCTCCAGAGTTTCCATTTTATGTAAAGGGGGCACACTTCACCATCTTCCTTGAAACAAGCATAAGAATTCCCAGTCTCTGCAAAAACCACCACACAGCAGAAAATAACTTACAGTAATCGTTACGCAAGCCAGTAATATGAAGCCTCACTTCTGGCTCCAGTGGCATGGAAGGCTTCATCGTGGTAACAGCTCTAAACTCATTCTGGGTCTCCTCTCGGCATCCTGTATTTGAACATTCATCACATAGAAATCAGTAATACAAAACACCACCACTTTTTCTCAGGTCTCAGCCTTTCATATTCTTACTGTATTTGTCTCTCCATGGTCCAGAGGAGGCAAGAAGGGTCTAATTTATCCTGGGTACGCTCAAAACACTAGACACACTACACTAGGTGAAAGCCACCTTTTACCACCTCTTTCCAACTTCCATGGGTTTAGTCAGCTAGAACAGAGAACGGGGTCCACTGTATTTTGTTTAAATTGCACCACAGCTCAATACAGAACGTGGGGGGTTTTGTCTTTTTCTCGTTAGTTTTCTGTCAAAAGCTGTTAGTAGCAGAATGTTTCATATATCCTCTCCTACTTCAAAAGCCCCCCATGCCCCAATTAACTTTTTTGCTTTCTGGTGTTAATTTCCCACCAAAAGGTCTCCTCCCTCAACACCTAACCACAGGAAAAGGTTTTTAAAGCACACGCACTCTGACCACAGCACACTAAGCTTGTAACAACACATAAGCGAGAAACAAAAGCAAATACAGGTATGAGCAAGCAGAAGAGTCATCCTTTGTGGTCACTGTCTACATTATGCTGCAAGGACTCCTAAACATCATAGAAAAAAAAAGCCAGACCATTACCACTATGAATCATTTAATGCTAGATTTTTACGTGTAACAAATTATCTTGCTCTAATGGGCAGAGCAAAAAATTGGAGATTCATATTTCTATGCTTTTCTCTCCCTTCTTGAATTATTCTCTAGAGAGGAGTATTTAGAATGAATATCAAAAGTTTCAGGGGCAGAAGACAGTATTTATCTCTACAACTAACCTTCTCTGTTCAAAAAAATCCAACACTGACAAAGTTTTTGTACTCAGTAACTTAAAATACACACATCCTATAAGGAAGTCCAATGACAAATTGTGGAGAACTTATTTTACAGTCCTTCTCTACTCTGTGCTGAATCTTCTTCCCAAATCCAAAATTCTTTTTTGCCAGGCAACAAATGTTTCCCCTCTCAGCTGTGGTACCCTCTCTCCCTTCAAATAAAGACTGAAGATGATCAAGAAGTAGGCTACAGTGATTTTCTTCTATATCTAAAATTTAGTGGAGTTAAACAATCAAGCAGGCTTCCAGGAACAACCTTCTCAGACTTGCCCAATGTGATAGTAACACTGCATTTTGTCCCTAAAAAGGTCTACTGTCACCGAAATGAGATTTCTCTCTAGAGAAAAATCCATATTTATAATATCTAGATTTTTGGTTATTTTTTGAAAACTTTACCAAATTTTCCTGAACACAGTCAAGTAAGATAATAGGCACTTAACTGTAACAGTTGGATGAATGGCAATACTTCCAAAACACTTTGAAAATGTTTTTCTTCTTTAACATTGGTAGTTGGTATTGAACAGTAAGATGTAAAGGATGAAGTCACCTCTGTAACTCATTTCAGGTTTCTCTTCTTTCATGAGTAATTCATGTATCTCAAATACATATTGATCACGCTTTCAGCTCTATTCACCTACTTCGCAGACAAACAAACGTGCAGAACAGGCTTTTTAATTAGTGGAAATTAAGCTTCATTACACCATTTTGTGTTATTTTGCCTGGGTACTAGCAGATATCACTGACTTTTGATAGGATTTCAGCTCTCTCATGCCTGTGTCACTTCCCAAAATGAGATTCAGGATGTGGTAAGCAGCCAGTATTGTCACACCAAACCACTTGATCAACAAGCAGGTGATAAAAACCAGTATCTCTGATACCTGTATTCATTTGCTGTCAAGAGGAGAAACGCTGTGACTAATCCCTACACTGTTGCTACTAACTGCTCCGAAATGAGTCTTATTTGCACGAAGAACAACAAAGGAATACATAAATCTATCACGTAGCCCAAACTTCTACAGGAGCTGAAGTCCAGATTCATAATGAAGTTGTTTCTTGCTGTCTTTACATAAGCATGAATCAGGCCCTGACTGGCAAGAACCCATCATACACAGAAACAGCAAGATCACCAAAACAAATCATCTGTCCAAGACAGAACACAACAAAATATTTATTATTTAATTAATGGCGTCATAGTCAAATAAGTCTGGGAATACCTGTATTATTTCACAGGTTAGCTCCTCACAACCCACCTGTTTTCCAGCCACCTGATCATTCACACTCCCTTATGCCCATCCATTCCTAGGATATCTTTCAGAGCAAATCAACCAGCTACCCCACAGATTAAACCAGAGGCAGTGCTAGGGACAGTATACTCCAGCTACCTTTCCCTACAGGTAGGAGGAAGAAGACCCCACCATCTCTGCATGTCTTGCACTCTCATGTATCTAACAGTCCATTTAATACATACCCCATGCCCATTCTGCAGCACAACCCTACATTATTTGTAGGGTTCTGAAACTGAAAAGTCATAGAGAAATTAATGTTTTAGGGCCACTAGTGCATCAGATGGGACCCAAAGGAGTACTAGATTAAACACTAGCAGTTAACTACACTGGAAGAGGTGGAATACTGTCTCTTCACACGTGGTGGGAACTCTAGAAATAGCCCCAAGCAGCGTAGATCTCGGTCACTTTGTACTATTCTGTAACACTTGCTAGAAGAGGTAGGTGCCCTTGCTCCTCCAGTGTAGATGCAGCCTGCTGTATCTTACTGTTCGGTGTGCATGAGAATATTTGCTATATTGGAACATACCTTTCCCGATGCAATTGCTGTTTTCACAGACCTTCACATCACCACTTTCTGCAGTGCTATGTCCAGCCTCCTGGACCATTGCAAGCTGAGGACATTTCTGTCAACACATTGAAGTCAAAACATGACTGAATTAAGAACTCTGTCAAAAAATGTATCTAGCATCATAGATAACACAACTGCCATCAATGGCCTCAACAGTTGTCACATAAAAGCTTCAAAACAGCTTGTCTCTTGGACAGGAGTTCAGGAAAAAATACAGAATACCAGAGCCAAATCATGTGCTCCAACTTGAGCCACCATCTTTCCTTCCATAAAACACCAATTCACTGCTAATGATCACACAAACTTTAACAAAGTTGTTTGAACAAGGCCATGTTATCAGGAGAAGAGGTACCAGTCCTGTAGTACATCTGCAGGTACTACCACAGGTCACCTGACCAACCTGAGCGTTCTCTTCTGAATTAGCTTTTAGGCTACTTTTACCAGCATACAACGCCATGTTTTCTGCATGCAGACCCTAAGTCTGATGCCTCAAGCTTGGCCTATGAAGGAAGATGAGTTTTGTGGTGCATACACTGCAGGGGCACTGATTCCAGCACAAGCCCTACTGGATGTCAGTGTCCTCTCTCAAACCAGAGTCCCAGAGCCTGGATTCTTACAATGCCATTCCTTAAACTGGTATTACAATATGAAACTGAAAATATATACAAGGTATCTCAGAGGAATAAGATTTTTTAAAACTACATTATCATTTCCTTGGGTGTCAAACAAACATGATAAGAAAAGGGAGATCTGAATTGTTATTTGAACTTTTTCTTTTCTTTTCTTTTTTTTAAATCAGCTTAATCCCTTAGCCAAGGCTTCAGGCAAAGGCTCAAATCAGTTCACAAAGGATATGAATCTCTTCACCAATTCCTAGTAATAGGCATTTCTTCACAATGTTCACTGAGTTGAATGCTCTGATGCCAGTTATCTGTCTGTAAACCTTTATTCACAGGCAGATGGAAATGCAGCTGACATTTTTACCAGCCACTCAAGGCTAGTATGTTCTTCCTCCAATGTCTGTGAAATCTATCCTTCCAACCACCCTCAGTCTTACTCCTCTTGAAAACCCTGCTGCACTCATAAGAAATGTTTTACAAAAACATAGCTAGGAAAAATTGTCCCTCCTTTATATACCCCAGCCGTTCCACAGCAGGCCTTCAGCTTTGAGAGGCACTTTCTGTATGATTTATCTAGACAACTTGGCAGGAAGCTAATCAGATTGCTTGGATTTGTGCCCTTCTAAAATAAGTGTGGACATTTCTGTGGAAAACCGATTGTGTATACAAGGAAGTAATCTCTTGGCCCACAAAGAGACCACACACATTCACTGGAATGTGAGAAGATATTCTTTTCAATGCATCCCATTCCTTTATGCTACCAGGTAGCATAAATTAAATAGTCATTAATTACTGTATCTAAGAAGATTAACAGGTTTTTTGTATGGTTTTAGCCAGGACTGACGTCCAAATGATTTTAGGAAGAATTTGGGGTTTGGTCATCTCATAATGTTATCTCAAAGACCCCTACATCACAGTTTTAGGAAATTAGCAGTCCTTGATGAAGAACTCTGAATATCTTAGTTCTAACTTAACTGCTGCTTGCAAATTGCAGTGTAATTCTAGGTAAGTCACTTCACTGTAGAGATGAACGATGGAGAAACAGAAGACTGACACACGGTCCCTATTGGGACCAGTACTGTTTAATAGCTTCATCAACGACATGGACAGTGGGACTGAGTACTCCCTCAGCAAACTGCTGGTAACAGCAAGCTGCATGCTGCAGCTGACATGTCTGAGGGACAGAAGGCCACTCAGTGGGACCTGGACGAGCTCAAGAAGTGGACCCGTGTGAACCTCAGGAGGTTCAATAAAGCCAAGTGCAAGGTCCTGTACCTGAGTTGAGGCTACTCCCAGTATCAATACAGGCTGGGGGGATTGAGAGCAGCCCTGCAGAGAAGGACTTGGGGGTACTGGTGGATGAAAGGCTGGACATGAGCCGGCAATGTGCGCTCGCAGCCCAGAAGGCCAACAACCGTATCCTGGGCTGCATCAAGAGAAGCGTGTCCAGCAGGTCAAGGGAGGTGATTCCACCCTTCTACTCTGCTCTGGTGAGACCCCACCTGGAGTGCTGTGTCCAGTTCTGGAGTCCTCAGCGCAAGAAAGACATGGACAGAGAAGGGCCACAAAAATGAACAGAGGGCTGGAACACCTCTCCTATGAGGACAGGCTGAGAGAGTTGGGGCTGTTCAGCCTGAAGAAGAGAAGGCTCCAGGGAGACCTTACTGCAGCCTTTCAGTACCTACAGGGGACCTATATGAAAGATGGGGACAAACTTTTTAGCAGGGCCTGTAGTGATAGCACAAGGGGTAATGGTTTTAAACTAAAAGAGGGGAGATTTAGACTAGATAAAAGGAAGACTTTTTTTTACAATGAGGGTGGTGAAACACTGGAACAGGTTGCCCAGAGAAGTTATAGATGCCCCATCCCTGGAAAGATGGGGCTCTGAGCAACCTGATCTAGTTGAAGATGTCTCTGCTCATTGCAGGGGGGCTGGACTAGATGAACTTTAAAGGTCTCTTCCAACCCAAGCCATTCTGTCACTCTGTGACCAAGAGTGAAGACAATGACATGCACTTATCTTTTAAAAGATTTTACATTTTAAGGAAGAATGTTTTATACACATTACTTCATAGAAAGTTCTTATTATCTCACAAAAAAAATTATTACATTTCTCTGTGGGGTAGATTCAACTAAGATTACTAAACACACTGAGTTGTGTATTTTAACAATTCTAAAATTCACAGACTCTCCGCAATCAGACCATGGAGGGGCGTGGGAAGGAAGAGAACACTGTTGTTGAAAGGAGGATTTTCCAGACTATTCTGCTTATTTAGAATGGCAAGTGATTGCCCTGAGGACCAGAATGATATAAAGCATGGTTTTTTCCCAACATCCAATGACCTTCAAGAGTACAATTATTACAAGATATCAGTCAACAAGCCAGTTAGCCCACTTGTCCTGACACTACCTCCTTTTCTTAGAAGTTGAGCTTGATACCCTCACAGAAACTTCTCAATAACAGTAAGTAAATATTATAAACCACTATAAGCAAGGACACTGAGTATGCATCTCTCAAACATCCTTATTCAACAGTTATGGTCAAAGTGATCACATGAAAATAGCTATCAGCATCTTCAGTACTGACCATACAACTGGTGCAGTCAAGGAAAGGCGAGCACAAGAAAAACCACAGCCACCAAGTAAAGGTTTACAATTTAATATATGAACAGTCACAATTAGATAGCACTAAAAGAGAGAGGGGGTTTTGAGTGTAATGTTATGGCGATAATAACTTTTACTAATACAGATAAGTCATTGATAAGACAAGTATCACCATGCTTCACATAAGAAGTCAGTTTCCAAGAAGTTAGTGAACAGAAACAGGTGGGTGGCTGGACCATAGGTTTATTTAAGGTGACCAAAAAGCAACAGATAATGCCTAAAAAGGGGGAAAAAAAATGTGTGCTAGTGTTCACTAGGAAAAATGAAGGGATAAAGTGTACAGCAGTAGAAAATAACACCTAAATGGGAAGTGATCTGAAGTCTTTGTTTCACATGTTAGGCAGATTCCACGTGTTTGGCAGATTCCACATGTTCCCTCACCCTTGGCCAAGAAGATGACCTTCTATTGTCATGACAAAAAAATTCTATCCTCAGAAAGCTACTTTTTGGTGAATTTTTCATAGCACCTCATTCCATCTACATGACAAAATGAACAGCTACAGCCTGTACAACTGAATAAATTCTCTTCTTCACACATTGTGGTTATTAAAGCAAGTGGAAAACTGAGTCATTCATGCTTTTCATGAGTATTTTTTACAATATACGTTTTTCCCTCAGAGGTAACAAAAGCATCTTGAGGGCTTTATTAGCTTGGTTTCAATTTTAGTTTACAAGACGATAGCCTGGAGGAAGGGGAGAGAAACTGAATCAAATAAAACACAAAGCAATTGCTCCTGATGTTTCTCTAGCAAATATTTCCTAAATGGACCTCCTCATATTACTGTTCTCCATACCAGTAAGGCAATAGCCACATAAGAGATTTCAGGCCAAAAATAAGGTAAAGAAGCCATCAGGAAAGCAAATATCCTGCCTGTGTATTTGAATGTTGCATTACTCACCTGTTTCTTTTCCACTTCAGATGTCCTGATATTCCTCCCTTCCAAGCCAGCTGCAGCATGACTGCTAGGCAGAGTCACAACAGTTTTCATGATGGAGAGTTTCTTAGGCACAAGAGGTGTCACTGGAAAAACAATTTTAATGGAAACAATTCCTTTAAAAACTATCCACAGGGATATGTATCAAGTACTTTTCAGAATAGCACTGATTTTGTACTCTAAAAGCAGATCTGACACACTAAGTGGGACAATGCAAATACTGACATTTGAACCAGTCACCCTGCTTTCCTCTTGTCAGTGAAGAGAAAGAGACATTTCTACAGCACTACTAATCCTATCCTAAAAGAGGTATCTGAAAAAGGTCAGATTGATCATTCCCTTTATAAAGAATGCCTGTTTACCACTACAGCTTGTACCCAGCCTTAGCTTTAATGACTGGTTACACAGTATCCTAGACCATAAGAAATCAGTATCTGATTTCCCAGAACCATACAGGCTTTTATGACTGCTACTAGAGAGAGCATGCAGACCTTTCTGTTCTAGAAATTGAAGTAGGGAAGACTTCACCTTGTTTTAGAACTTGAATTTCCTAGAGCTGGGTAGGTATTATTGAACAGCTCTAGCATTCTGCTTAGCAGAAAACAGAATCACACTTCCTAACAGCCACAACATCGTAGGAACACATCCTGAACGCTAAACAGCATATTTTATTTGCCCTCTAAAGATTTCAATTATTAATCACGAAATGAGCCGGTTTTAGTTCCCTAGATCTTCCAGGAATCTAGATCTTCTCCTATGTGCAGCATATAAACCCTTCCCCACTTTCCCCTAGCACTGCTGAAGTAGGAGTCAGTGGGTTCAGTGGCTCATTTAACCTTTCGTCAGCTCCTTCTGTTGTTGATGGTGAGAAACAGCCTCCCCTAGAGTCATCTCTTCTCCAGACCAAGTCAGAGTACTGAAAGTCAGGTCTGTGCTCTCAGTGGCTCTCAGGTACGTCTCTCCCTAAGGTGAGTTGAGTGTCTTTTGGCCACTGTCCCTTTGTTGATACCTGAAGCCTTACACATTGGAGGAGACACAGTAACACAGGGCAAGCTCCTCCTTCAATGAGTGTACGCTACACCACATCCAGGCCTGCAGATGGGTCCATGTGCCGCGGTTAGGGCCAGGTCTGCGTGTAAGCTGTGTGTAAGATAAAGGAGAAGCAGAAGGAAAGGAAGGAGGGAAGCCTGTATCAATTCTCCTGCTCTCCTGTCAGTTATTGTTAACTATTCCAGACATGAAGGTGCAGCAACAAACCCTGTGCAGTGTTACAGCCCAGTGCAACTTAAACCCCATCACAGAGAAAAAAAAGACTGGTCTGCGAGAGGCACTGCTTGGCTAGGAGTGAGACCCTCTCTCCTTCTGTCACCCCACCTTGATGTCAGCTGCCTGTACGACCTGCTGTCCTAGGCTGGCTGCGCTCTGGCAAGAGGAACGCCGGGCCCAGCTTTCCCCTCAGGACAGCAGTGCACTCCTGATGAGAGGACGCTGGCCCTGAGCTTGCTCTGCCTGTGAAGGTCCGGACGCAGGGCTGCACCTCCACACTGCCGCACCCAGAGCCCCTGACAGTGCCACACGGTGAAACACCAGCCCACGCCTTACACTAACTCCCCGCTCCGGGTTGTTTCACAAGTCCCTGCATCAGGCCATCCCCGATAGGAAAATGCTCCTTCGGATCCTGCCTGACCTGGCGCCTTCC
>NW_010307203.1:0-10421 GCF_000700745.2 Antrostomus carolinensis
TGACCCAAGTGCAGGACCTGGCACTCAGCCTCACTGCATCTCATACAACTGGCCTTGGCCCATTGATACAGCCTGTCCAGATTCCTCTGTAGAACCTTCCTACTCTCAAGAAGATCAACACTCCTGCCCAGCTTGGTGTCATCTGCAAACTTACTGAGGGTGCAATCCCCTCATCCAGATAATTGATAAAGATATTAAACAGAGCTGGCCCCAATACTGAGCCCTGGGGAACACCACTTGAAATCTTTTAAATCACATAAGTCCTCAGCCTCCAAGAGACTATGTTTTACCCATGTGCTGCAGTAGTTCTGTCTGCACGAAGCACATCAAACAGGTAGAGCTCCTTCAGAAGCCTCTCGCTCTCTTCTGCAGCTTCTTCAGGAGATGGTGCCTGTAACCAGACATATGCAGACATAATACTGCTGAACTGAGGGAAGCATTACTTGCTCTCTGGTGTTTGAGTTGTAATGATCACTGAGTGATCACAGAACTAGCAAAGACCACATACAAGAAGTAACAGTCTCAAAAATTGTGAGGTTTTAAAAAAGGTATTTTTCAAGTGATTAAATTTAATCCCTTGGATTTTATGCCACCTCAGGAGAAATTCTCAGCAAATATACAGCTGTGACAACTCCCAAACTTCACACTTTGGAATCTCAGTAGAGATTTTCTGCTGAAGGGGAGAACAAGCAGGTCAAGGGCTTTCTGTATAGTGAACATATTCACCTTATGGAAATAGATATATCCTTGTGTCAGCTCATCTGATCCCTCTCCTGAAAAAATGACCACACTGTCTGTTTTCTTCCGTATATATTTGGAGACAAGATACATACCTTCAAAAAAAAAAAAAGTATGAAGTCATTAAAGTACAGATACATGTATGATGCTATATACAGCTGCTACAGTTTTAAACTTAGCATTATAAAAGTTTTTCTCCTACACTACTTTCTTACGTAGCAAAAAACCACCATACACTAAAATAACATCTCACTGTTTTTCAAAGCCATCAACAATCACACAAACTAAGTGCCACAAACACACCTAAACTGTGTACTTATACTTAGCCCTCAAAGTATCAGAAAGATGTGTGCATCTGTGATCCTGGGAATGCTGGAGGATTCCCGTGGGAACACATATAGGAGTTGCTATGACTCAGTCCAAAATTAAGCACATGATTAATTCCACCACAGTCCTGAACAAACCTTCTAGCTTTGGAGAACAAAACTATCAGCAAAAGTTGCTGCTTAACTCTCTGCCACTGTGGGTTGAACTGGATGAAGCCTTTTTTTTCAATTTTTTTTTTTAAATAATTATTTATTAATCAGAATTATGCCTTCTCATTGCATATTTCCAAATGATACGCTTTTATAACAAAAGTTTTAGAGATCTAATGAAAAGGATTATTTCTTATACTAAGCAGCAAACACAAAGAAAGATGACAGAAGAAAAGTTGGCTTTATATTTTAAAGAACCACTTTCAATATTTCACATTGCAAAGTCTTATCTTCATGTACCAATTCCATTCAGGGACCTGGGTTTCCAAAACCGTGTTGCCTATTTGGCTTATTAACTTTTTAATAATGTTTTAGGCAGACACAAGATTAACTGTGTCGGTAAAATGTACGGTAAAATGTCATAGCTGGCATTACACAGAAGGTCACATTGGATTAGGGTTTTTCATTCTTATCAGGTTGGCAACCCTCTGTAAGAAGCTGCTGGTGACTTCCTTCGTCTCTCAGAATCAAACATACATTGCAAGAAGCCTACCTGGCTTGAGTGCACATGCGTTACTAGAGGGTGACAAGAAATACTGCGCTTTAGTATTAAAATTATGCAAGGAATAGGGTAATCATAATTGTTTTGCTATCAAAACATTCAGTGCCTCAGATAACTTGTAATTTTTCCCTCTTCCTCCAAGGTTCATACTTATCCAAGCAGAAAACCTAGACCTGTAGATCTAATGTTTCTTCTTCATGTAACTTTCGTTTTTCATCCCAAAGTTCCAGGAATAGCTCTTGACAAATGTTTTGCATAGTCAGCGACTTTGAAACAAATAACTGTCTTTGCCTCGGTGTGGTATCACTGACAAGACAGGGGATCAGAACTTGGGAATCCCAGTTCCAGGTTCTGTGACAGCTAAAGGATCTAGTAGATGACTACATGATTTTGCATAAAATTTTATTCAGGTGATACAAAGCAAAGATTACTATTAAAAAGATCTTACCAATTGAAGCTCTTATTGTTGTTATATCATAGGTTTCCAAGGAGAAGATAACCTCCTCTATTGCCTGAATTCCCTCTTCAGAATTAAATATTACTTCATGATGTTCACTGCCTATATGTGCTGCCACCTGTTTGTAGAAGGTCACAATAATGTATTGCCTTTTAATTAAAACATTTTTAAACATACATTGTGTTTAAAACACACACATTGAGTGAAAGCACCAGCTCCCTTTTGCTACAGTGGGAATTATATGACATTAGGCCAAGAAGAGACAATAGTGTAGCAGCCCCTCTGACTTGCAGTGGCACATTTTACTGGAACAGGTTGCCCAAGGAAGTTGTAGATGCCCCCTCCCTGGAAGTGTTCAAGGCCAGGTTGGATGAGGTTTGAGCAACCCAATCTAGTGGAAGGTGTCCCTGCTGATGGCAGGGGGGTTGGAACTAGATGATCTTTAAGGTCCCTTCCAACCCAAACCATTCTATGATTCTATGATTCACCAGAGGGAACATAGTCTCCCTAATGAGTGTTCAATCATGATTACAACAGACCATCCAGATGCTTATTCAAAGCACGACATAATCTGCAGAGGCTCTAAATACTCCAGATATTTGCCCCAAAGAGAAAAAGCAGCTCAAATGCCGTGACAACCTAGATACCTAAAGGGAACCCTAGATATAAGACAGTTTGTAGAAGGCTCTTAATTCAGTAAACTGACGATTAACTGTCAATATTTAACATATATACAAATGTCATAGTATATGAACTTTATATATGGAGATTTATCCTAAAACTCACAGGCAGAATTGAGACCACTCCAAAGTACCACCCTTTTGGTAACAACGGTAAGGCTCAATTATCCAGCAGAGGCCACAAAGATGACTCAGGGCCCGAAGCATCTCCTGTATGAGGAGAGGCTGAGAGAGCTGGGACTCTTCAGCCTGGAGAAGAGAAGACTGAGAGGGGATCTTATCAATGTCTATAAATACCTGAAGTGTGGGGGCCAAATGGATGGGGCCGGGCTCTTTTCAGTGGTGCCCAGTGACAGGACAAGGGGCAAAAACTGGAACACCGAAAGTTTCACACCAACTTAAGGAAAAATTTCTTTACTGTGAGGGTGACAGAGCACTGGAACAGGCTGCCCAGAGAAGTTGTGGAGTCTCCATCTCTGGAGATGTTCAACACCTGTCTGTACGCTTTCCTGTGCAACCTGCTGTAGGGAACCTGCTTTAGCAGGGGGGTGGACTAGATGGTCTCCTGAGGTCCCTTCCAACCCTTATGATTCCGTGATTCTGTGATCTCTTTTGTAAGATTTAGCTAAGCAGAAAACATTGTACTAGTTGATTTACTGCAAACTGATTTAAATCATAGCAACATGTGAATATTCAGTATTACTATTAATACCATACCATGAAGTTAGCACCATTAATATACACTGCTTAGCATTCAGCACCTTAGAACAAACTGAAAGCAATGCTTACTATACCTTTCTGGCAGCAAGTAAGTCAGGACTGTTTTCCATTCCAATTGCAAAGGTTTGTAATGGATAATTGATGTTGATTTCTTTCATCAGTTTCAGAAGAACAGCTGCAACCAAGCTGGAATCTAAGCCCCCTGCCAACAAAACAAATTATTTGGTGAGGTGTTTGACTGTTTTTTTTTGTTTTCCCCTTAAGGACACTGAATCTAGATAGCAGAATCTCATGACTGGGTTTAATTTTTAAGTCATGTGAATCCGAGGTGGTACTTGTACAAGTGCACATTTACTTCTGCTTAGCAAGAGAATCAGGCAACTTTAGTGGAACAGCTTCAGTAACAGTTGTTAGTACCTTTGGTGTCAGAAGCATCACTGGAAATCCTTCTTTAAGATACACAGAAGGTATTCTGAAAACGTACCACTACAGAACATGTCCCTTCTCAACTCTGCTATAATTGGATTTATTCTCCGTTTCTAAACTGCTATCTATCCTCTTCTTACCTACATATCACTTCAACGTTAAGAATTTCACTAGTGACATTCCTTTTTTTTTTTTCCTTCTCTTCCTTCTCAGAGTACAGTTAAGAAGTTCACTAGTGACATTCCTTTTTTTTTCCTTCTCTTCCTTCTCAGAGTACAACAGTGGAAGGTTTTGAACAATGTGACAAACAAAGAATAACAGAGATGTGTAAGGTGTCCACATGTACTCTAGCTCATGAGAACAAGAAGGTGGAGTCTTAGTTCTGCTAGTCCTTGACTAGTTCTACTTGCTGTTCCCCTTTGAAGTACTGAGAAAAACACAGTACCTTTTCTCCCACACCTGCCTGCCGTTCTGACAAGCACAAGGTAAAATCCTCTTCTCTTTGTTTCCTACAGTCTGCACGTGGCTTTTCATCTGAGTGTCCTAGCATCCATTCCCACCCTGACCCCCTTTGTGGGTATGCTACCCTGTAAAAAAAAAATCTCCTTCTGTAAAAATTACATGCAGAGTCTGAAAAAAGGAGAGCACAGAAATCAAACTGAGTGCTTAGGATGTGGAAATCAAGGAAATCAAACCCCGAGTTTCCACTGTGAAGTTGCAGAACTCCCTCTGGGATTGGGGGAACAAAAGCACTTCCCCAGCCGTGATGCTCCAAGCATGCTCAAAACCGTGAAGCACTGAGATACTCTGGTATTATACCAGCACGGGCACCCAGTTTTGCTACTAATACATTTGGCACCTGCATCTGGGGAGCTGCTGACTGACTTATAATTTGATACATGAAATTTGGATTTTGAACAGGCTTTTTACAAAGTTGGGATCTTCCAACTCTACAGATCTCCCGTTTCATTTACCTTCCTCCTATGTTTTATAATGCCACGGTAAGGAAATGGTCCAACAGTATCTCCTAGTCAGTTCTCTCTCATTCAAATGTACATTTAATATTGTTCATGACAAATGAGTCAACATACTGATGTTCAACACACACATGAACAGCATATCAGAAGTCTAACCACAAGTACAAAGTGTTACCAAAACACAGTAAATAAGATGGCAGTCAGTCCCATGGCAACAAAGCCTTCCTTCTGCAAAGTGTCTCTGTAATGCCAGTCTGGTAAAAACCAGATCAAAACACTGATCAGTCAATTCAGTTAACTTCCTATTAACTCCCCTGAAAAAAAAAGAGTGGAGCAAATAATTTTGGCCCAGATACTCCCCTGTAATTTAGTAAATCAAGGGCAGTCTAGGATGGAGGCTAAAGCGAAGAAGGTGACAAGTAAGAACTTCAGTTCCTCCTGCTGCCTGAACAGAACACGCCAAGGCTTATTTCTATCTTCACTCAGTACAAACTGAATGTAACAATTACATTTTCTTTTTAGACACCAACCCAAGGATAAATCTTTATGAGTATATCGGGTAATTTTTCAATAAGAATATTGAATTTTTTTTCTACTTAGTTAAAAATAGTCAGTGTCTCAATAAGCCAACATACTGTCCCAGAGTAAACTTTAAAAGCATAAGATTTCAAGATACTTGTAAACTGAAAAACTTTATCACAAACTAACAAGTCTTCTGTAACTAAAAAGCAAATGAAGATTCAGATTTCTTCAGGTGCATCACAGCAGAACAGCCAGCATACTTTCTTCTAACTGACAGATTATGGGCAAAAGACAGAGAACACGTAAGAGTTGTGGTTCTTGCTACTTACCTGACAAAAGACAACCAATCCTTCTGTGAGCCATCAAACGTTTTCTAACAGCATTTTCAAACAGAATACGGATGTTGCTTTTCACTGTTTCAAGATCAAAGCCTGCCCAGAAAAGAAGAGGTGAAAAAAACCAACCAATGAACCAAACCCCAAACCAAGAAGGATTACTTAGACTTCGCTGGATCACACAATTAGGAAAACAAAAATATTTGTATTTGTCTGAATTTCCTTTGATAATGAGTGCATGCAAGTTCAAATATATTTGTATATGACTGCCTACAAAAACAGTTCTCAAGTTCCTACATTCTAAAAGTTCTTCCATGTTGTTGGTTTGGGTTTTTTTTAAATGGCACTTTTAAAACCCAATCAATGCAATTTTATATTCAAGGACTGTATTTTTTTCACTTTTAAACCGAGTAAGTAGCAAATGCTTTGCTGTACTACCTGAAGGCAGAGTTTCCACTGTATCACACGCAGCATGAAGTGGTTCATCTTTATAGCTATGAAATTTTACTAATTCCACAGATGCGACCTTGCCAGAGGGCTTTAAATCCAACACTTCATAATGACCAGGGAGAAATGGTTCCACTTTACTACATAAGGATGTTGAATGCTTTAAGTTGGTAAGTCCTACAGATAAAATGGGGAGAAAAAAGTCAGAGTTTTTAACCTAGGATGGTTACGTTATACCTCATTCAACCACCTCTGTACTAAAACTAGATACAAATATTTTCTCCAGATCCTAAGTTTGGTACTAAAAAAAAAGTCATTTTGAGTCTGAGTCTGCCCTGGCTTGAGCATGATTCTGCTTCTGGCAGGTTGCACACATAGATCCGAGCCACCTCAAGCTGAGGCAGATAACATATAAAGGAAGTCAGCAAGTTTTACTAATTGGTAAGCAGCAATTTATTCCCTAGTGTTAAGAATAGCACTTTTCTAACTGACTACATGATGTTCAGGTCAGGGTGTAATATGCTTATGAGAATTCAAATTACAGTTAATAACTGATTTTGTGTTTAAAATTAAGTGTAGTTAAGCTAGTAAGGGGTTTGTAATAAAACTACATCACTGAAGTGATTGCTTAATTGACACTTGATTTTGTGATTTCATAACTCCTCAGTTCCAGACTGATCTACACCGCTGCTAATGAACACCAAGAATCAGACTTGTAGCCAAACCTCACTTCCATTCCTCTTGTGAAAGAGGACGTTTTCCACCTGCTGGTCACCTGGACGCCCCTTGAGGAACTCCACAAAAGAGATACTGAATTGATGTAGAGAGGGACCAGTAATTCCCTGCGATGGTCATAGGACACAGTCCCTGAAATATTCACTTCCCTTCTTCCTTCCCAAGAAGCGGGGATGGTAAAGCTCTTAGTACTAGTACTTAGTACTACTATTAGAGAAGTCAACCTACAATGGAGTCTGACAATAAAATTGATATACAGTAAACAGGAGAGACACAAGTAGTTGTAAAAGTCAATTTTTAGCCAAAGTGCATTTTAGGCATTAAACTCCCTTTTGGTGCTGTTTGGATTTGTTTCTGCAAGTGTTACAACTAGAGATAATTACTTTAAAAAAAAAAAAAAAAAAGAGTAGTGGATGCATCACCTCAAAGGAAAAAAACTGTCATCAAATAAAGTAAGTGTCACTAGAAAATTATCCAACGCTGCAGGAAATTTCAGTAGGCTTTTCAAATTCTTGGCTTTTACAGATTAACAGTTCTTGTGGCATTATTTTCCAGTTCACCATAGAACACTAGGAACAAATTCTAATATAATTTATCATAGCAAAAATCTAGCCTAACTCTATAGACCAAATTTAACTTTGAAGTAATATAAAACATCCTGGGCTCAATACTGCTATGATTCCAGAACACAAGGAATTACAAAATTAAGTAAGTGAGTTATTTTAAAGATATTAAGGACAATTAAACTTCTTAGAGGTTTACTGTACATGGTTTTTGTTTTAATGATGTGTATATCCTATACTACTAAATATAGTTCGTTTATTACTGAACTTACAGTTACTTTCTCTTCACACTTAAGAGGAAAAGCCTGACAAAGAAGTTTGTCTCCCACAACAATACCTAAGATTATTTAGGCACTAAACACAACTGGTTTTACCTTTTGCCTCAGAACAGACACCTAAAAATCCATCATCAGTCAGGACCTTAAACAGTGGTCTGACTCCATAAGTATCTCTCGCCAGAAACACTTTTCTGTTTGCAGTGTCCAGAAGGATGAAAGCAAATACACCATCTAGCATGGATGCTGTTTGTTCTATTCCTCCTCTGTTGTAAAGATGAAGGATAACCTCACCATCCACTAATGTTTGATATTCAAATCCAAACTGCTTCTGCAACTAAGAAAAAATATAAAGAAAAACATGAATAAGCATTTGCAAACATTGACTGCTTATTAATGGAAAAAACACCACTTGTAATTGTTTAATAAGAAAACTAAGGGTTTTTTTGAATCACAATTCAACAGTTATGCAAACATTTCTGCCAAAGAAGGAAACCGTATTTTTGTGTTCAAAATATCATCCAGGATCATCTCTCAGACAATGGAGATTGACTCTGCAGTCTTAAGCAATTCACATTATGGCAAGTTTTCGGGGATACTTTTCTATCTGAAACTGCAAACCCATGACCTTGGTATTCAGAAGCACTAGCCTCTCCATCTCCACAGACAAGTGGCAGAAGCAGGCAGCCACTGCTTCTTAAAAAACAACTCAAAACAAGACCAGAAACAAAAACATCATTTATTCTAGTTTCAAATCACTCGGTGCCACCTTCTTATCCCCCCTGCCCTAAAACACTCCGACTTCAAAAATGTGTTGTTAGAAGTACTAAGACATCTCAGATTATTCATATGTTTCTGATACTACCACACTGTTTATGATTCATTTTACGCATTCAGTTTCAGCATGATTCAGAAATAGTCACAATTGTAGGGTGCTTTATACACCAAATTTGGATGATCAGAATCACTTCCCTTTACAAGTAACACAGGCAGCAGCATGGACATCTCAGCACAGTGACTGAGGCATACAATGTTCAGCGGCAGTATCACACCCACCAGGGACATTCAGACACTTTAGGAAGCAAGAACAGAGCTGCTGCTTGTTTTGTGCCCGAGAGACTTGCCTAGGTGGCTCTTAAAAACTCCAGAAAGCATCTGCCTTAAGATGAAAACTCCTGAGGACTTTGGTGGCCTACTGGAAACATCTCTGTAGTGCTTGCTGCTTCTACATAAATACATATGTCTACATGCTATACATATAATATAGTATAATGGACATATCCCAACTAGATTAATATGCAGAAATAAAAACACAATACCCAACAGCTTGCAGAATGACCCAAAATAAATGAAGAGCAAGACAGTCTAAAAGCATGTGTATTACAAAGAAAGAAAGGGAGAAAGAGGCTTGGAATTCCCCTTCCCAAGAGATAATGAAGAACGCATTATTTTAAACTGATGAAACCTGAAGGGACAAATACTTATTGCCCGTCTTGTCAATTGAAAAGTGATTTTTTTGGTTTTAAAGACTAAGTATTTGACTATCTAAGCCACCACAGATTCACAGCTCATTGAGGTAATTTACTTCCTTTTAAATAGGAGTAATTTAATAACTTTAAAATTTTTTTTCTGATATTCTAGTCCACCATGTTTTAAACATTTTCTGAATATCCACTAGTTTTGAAATTAAAAAAAAAAAAAAAAAGAGAAAATGACTTATCCTACATACAACACTTACCTGTTTGAAATTGTAGATTTCTCCATTGTAACACAGCCACAGATACGGGAATTTCTTCACCCGGATAGGCTGCATGCCATATAATTGATCAACAATTGCAAGGCGGTGGAAGCCAAAACAACAGTTGGTGAATCCATTGACGTTCTCAAAACGAAATGCATCAGGACCTCTGTGTGCTATCTTCATGGCACTTAGACACTGGACAGAAAGGCATTCATCACTCCCAAACAGGGCCCAGATACCACACATGGTGAGGCTGTTGATCTAGCTGAAAGTGGAGAACCTGTTCAATAAAAACATGAATGTTATAAGCACCTAGACAACACAGATAACACACGTAGACTGTTAAATGCTTAACTATCAAGAGGTGTGATCAAGAGAACAGCAGACTTTACTAACATGAGGTAGAACCTGGTTTGCGCAGCATATGAAAAGCAACCTTTGGCCAGCAAGAAATTAGATTTAAGCTTACCTTTAGCTAAATCAAGGCTGTCTAGGACTTTTTTATTGAGCACAAATAGAACAAATTGTTACTGAGCATTAGGTATGATCTGTCCAACATCAACTCCGCAGAAACATGAACAGTCCTTTCAGTGTGTGGCCTTTCAGTATATAACGGGAACTTACAAGAAAGATGGAGAGGATCATTACCAGGGACTGTAGTGATAGGACAACCATTTTAAACTGAGAGAGGGCAGGTTTAGGCTGGACTTGCCCAGCACCACGGGTGGCCCAGATAAAAAAGGTGTGGCAGGAGCGGTGCTGGTGCA
>NW_010307204.1:0-51156 GCF_000700745.2 Antrostomus carolinensis
TGGTTGAAGATGTCCCTGTCGCTGCAGGGGGTTGTTGGACTAGATGACTTTTAAATGTTCCTTCCAACCCAAACCATGCTCTGGTTTTATGATTTTTCCCTCAGATCCAAGACATTCTTAGAGACTGAACCCGAGTCAATTCCATTCAATAAAACTTTCATCCACTCAGTGTTTCTTGAATCATGTGCTTAATTAGCGCAATCTATTAATTCTTTCGGCTCTTTATCAATATTTATTCCAATAATTCAATTACTCTTAGATTCGACTTTTGGCTCACGCTTTAATTTCTATTATATGTGAATTTGATCACTTGTGTTTGACAATGTAAAACTGAACTGTAAATCCCAGGGTATGTTATCACTAACAGCTGCCGATGCCATTGTGTGTACCACAATCACCTCAGTGCTTCAATGAGTCAGATTTATATATACATACATACATACATATATATATATATAAGCTGTACACACACAAGTGCTGGCTGTCAAACAGCTTTCCAATTGGGAAGTGCTAAGTCAGTTTCCCAAAGGCTTACAGTTGCCAGCACCCAGGTGTTTCCTTTGTGGACAAAGGGGAGTTTCTCTTGCATTGGCAGGTGATTTGTGCCACCGAGAGGTGAATTATAGTTTCATTCTTGTTATGAAACAACTGCTAAGAGGGTTAATAAAAAAAAAATTCAGTAAACTAACAAAATCAAGAGTCTCTTTTCCTCTGCAAGGTTCTATTAACATTTGGAAAATCAGCCAGCTAGGGACATTCAGTGCAGGTAGAGAAGTTTATTTAAAAAAAAAGGGAAATAAACCTGCAGGTGCAAACAGACCCCACAATTTACTGCTAAGAGTGGCGGCCGTTATTCTACCATCACAGCCGTTTAAGATTTGGCATGCTAATCATTTAATATTTAGAATTCCAGCAGTTGGGTCAGGACAGAGCCAGTGTCGTTGCAAAGGGAAGCCAGAGGCACTTGATGTCAAACTCCAGCCAAACTAGACCTTTGCAAAACTACAACCATGTGCCATATGAACTATTCATCGTCAGGAAATCACTAGCAAAATAAATCAATCAGTAACCATCCCTCCAGCATGTAGCACAGACATATTCTGAGCGAGGTGAAGGAAAAAGGTGGATCGGGAAGAGCAAAATGGAAGAAGAGAAGAAAAAGACTAACAGTCACACGCAGCTGGCGCTTACGTGGACAGATTATACAACTACATCATAGCTACTCTCTCTCTGTATTTAAAATGGTCAGAGCTGCAATCAGCGGGGGCTAGAGCAGAGAACAGCATTGTTCTGTTGTACAGATGACAGCATCTGCCGGCTGCTCCAAGTGAGGCCATTTGTTTGGTTGAACAAATCTATGGTCACAGGGAATTTTTCCCAGCAAATTTATTTATGCTGCCACTTGTCTTACAGAAGCAAAGCTGAGGATCAACTCATCACATGATACAGATGGCTGCTGAAGGAATATGGCATAATAGCTTCTTTGATATGAATTACCTGAACTACCGGTGTAGGCTCCAAAGTGACAACAACTCTGGAAGCAATAATTTAATTGAATTTTGTAAGGAATGTACCACTACATTATGCATAATATGGCAGCTTTCCCAAAATAGCTCAAAAATAATTCAAGGCTCTGTTTAATTACTTGTACTTCCTCCAAGGCCATCCAAAAATGTAGTATTTGATCATTATTTAACTGTACATGTTAGCACGATCTGCTCTTCAGCAACCCACATATGGAAATTTATGTGCGCTGGCAAATTACATCAATTTATTTGCGGTGGTTTCATTTCATTAACACACACGATAAGAGGGATTGAGCTCAACATCTCTCCTTTTATGTACAAATAACCCCCTGGGTGACATATCATATGAAATCCAATTACTGCACATAATAAAATATATTTAAAAGCGTATTTCCTACTTCAGTTATACTCAGTGATGAACAGTTAGTAAACATACATTTGGCACCGAGTCAGTAATCAGCACCACTTCCTCAGCTGCGGAATCGCAGAGACACAGAATCGCCAGGAAAAGACCTAAAGATCATGGAGTCCAGTCATGAACCCAACACTGACAAGTCCCCTATGACTAACCCATGTCCCTCAGCACTGTGTCTACACGACTCTCCAATCCCTCCAGGGATGGGGACTCCACCACTGCCCTGGGCAACCCCTTCCAATGCCTCAGAACCCCGCGTCTCAAGAGCAGAGGCAGTTGGAAAGCCCGGCTGCGGGGTAGGCAGCAGCCCCAGCACAAGGCTGTGTGGAGAGTTAGACCACCAGGAATCTATTTTCTCACGGCTTTGAAACAATGCTCCTCCCTTTGCCATTTACTGCGGCTTCTCCTCCTGCCCCTTACCAATTTAGTTATTTTTCTGTGTGAGCTAGAATCGAGAATTACAGTTAAATGAAAAGTGTTTCAAAGACTAGTGCAAGCAGTCCAATCTTTACATTCCCCAAAGCCCCCCTTGTGATTCCTTGCATAAATATCCCCAAGACACTGGTCCTACCTAAGCCAAGCTTAAATGGAAAAGTACAGCATAAAAATGAGCAAGACGGAGAGATTATGTTTCTTTACTGTGCTTTAAACTCTCTCTCCTCACACTATCTATAAGCAACATTGGTCTTCTGTATTTGCTTCCAGAAATACCTACATCATTTTAGACCAATAAAAAATATAGACCAACTATAATAATAATATTGTCATTATTTATTAATGTTATAATATTATCAATATTATATTATTAATAATATAATATTATAAATTTTTAGCTTGCATGCCAGTAAAAATGTTCCTCTGGAAACGGTTGAACTGCATCTTGTCATTATTATATATTAATATATATATTTTCAGACCTCAAGGAGTTAATGACAGAACAGCTACCAGCAATCATTCCTCTAAGGGTTAACTGATGTAATAACCTTTGCTTGTTTTTCCCATCACTGTTGCAGAATGTCATGATTTCATCAACTTCTATATAGGATCCAAATAAATACTTTGCCTTCTGCATGAAAGCAGGACCATTTATCAACCCTGGGGATATTGTCAGGAGAAAATAAGGAAAGTTAAGTGCAGTAATGCTCTTGATATACTGGTTGATAGCACCACAAGATGTAAAACACAGCTTGGAAAAAACAGATACAACTTTTCCTCGAGGCTAGGCCCCTCAGGGACGTGTGAAATAGCCTTTGAGAACTTTGGAAAGGAGAGAGCAAAATTACATCCAGCCAGAAATGAGATAGAGTTCCTTTATCCTTTTCTCTGAAACTTTGGGAACCAAAAATTGGCACTGAAGGGAAATGTCAAGCACATATTGTGTGAGTAAAGCAATTATTTATTGTGGAGTTGGAATCAACACTAAAAGACTCTGAGTTTGGACGTGGTTCACAGGGAATTTGAAAGTTTGTGAACTTAACTGCAGCTTTTGGGTCAAGTCAAGTGTGCGTGTGCTTATCTCACATACCTCTAACTTGCAGACTAAAGACTTTTTTGAGATTACTCCTGGCGCTTAGATCCAGACTAAGAGTAGGGTCCATGATGTAATAAGGTATTTCATATCTTCACTTCATAACAGCCTACAGGGACCCCCAAGAAAAGAAGATACAAGAAGTTGAAGATAAAAGATGTAGATATAAGGTGTGACACTGGAAAACTGGTTATGATTTGCCATCTTTGCCATTACAGCTTTTATTTTGGCTAGATTTGTGTTTCTGATTCTATACACTAGCCAGAAAAAAACGAGTTACAAATATTCTAAAAGAATTAAAGACAGAAACACTCTGTAAATATTTTATGCAGCAGGCAAAGGAGGCTTCAGGTGAATGTCCTGCGATAAAGAAAGTCTGAGAAATGTATTTATGCTGAAGCAAATTGCTCATTTCTTATTAAACTAAAGAAAAATATCTCATGATATGCAGCTGTAGGTGCCTCATAAATATGTATCACCCAGATAAATTTTACATTCACTTCCTTAGCGTTTAAGCAATTCTGTCCTTGTTAACACAATTGCTATATCAACCTGACATTAACATAAGTTTACACAAACTTCCCCTTTAAAAGCAACAATTTACATTATTCTGCAGAGTACATTGGCTTGCAAATGTCACTATGCAAAATAGATAAACACGCGTGCCAGGCAAAGAAGAGTAACGTGCTGCTCTATTTTATACACTCATTTTTCATTCAACGATGACAAAAAGACTTGGGTGAAAGACTTTTATACTTGATAAAGCCATAACTTTCTTGACATGTTTGTCCCTCTGTTAAACAATCTGCCCTACAGAAGTTTGTTTCACAATCTCTTTCTCTACTGTTGCACCTTATAAAAATGTTTTCATGTTTTCCCTCATTAGTTATTGTTAATGAGGTTTCTATACTCTTCTGAAAGCTTGATTTGACTTTCCAATATCAAATCTTTCTCACTCTACTACTGAGATTGCAGTTAAACCCCATTTTCCTGTAAGCCATCTATACTGTACATGCAGGAATCAAATAATTTTAGGAAAATTTCCAGATTCCATAGATTCCAAAATTCCGAGTCCTTGGACTTCCAGCAACAACTAAAAACCATCAGTATGTTATCAACATTCTTCTCATAACCAATCCCACCCTGAAACCAACACACAGCTATTCTGGCTGCTGAGAAGAAAATTAACCTTATCCTAGTGAAACCAGGACACTTGCAATCAATTTTTATCTTTATTGTTTGTAACTATTTTAAGATGTGTTCCACGGATTAATTTTTAAAGGCTTCCAGCCGATAATGCAGAAGAGATTGTGGACCTTTTATATCTCACAAACATATTTATTACAAATGTGCTGCCACAGTGGTGCAGGTCAACTTATTCTACAAGCTCCTCAGGGACCATGGAGAGGCTTTCTGGCTAACGAGGAGCCAACCCAATCACTCAGCAACCATTCTAAAAGTGAATCTGAAGTAGCCAGCAGTTTTAAAATGCATCCTAATTTGAATGTATCCTAAATATTTACCAGATACCTAAAATGTTAAACTGATTATTATGATTTTTCTTCTTTTTATCTTTGACTGTAATAATAACTTATATTGCACTGAAACACGTGCCTAATTTGAAGGTTCTGATAATGAAAACAACCCATATGAATTATTAAAACCTAATACATTAATTAAAGGTAAGGAAACCATAATCTTTAAGTCCTTGAAATGTTTCTGAATTTTTCCTCTTTTATTAAACAACTTTTTTTGTGAGAATAAGGTGTTTCCTCCAAATTTATGAGAAACACTGGAATATTCTTCAAGTCGTTACCTCATCTGCCCATTTCAAGTATTTCAAGTAAAATAAAAATTTTACAGGAGAAAGTTGGTGTTTTTTCTTCTTAGATAAAAGTTACAAAAAGCTTCAATAATAATCAAGAGCTTAAGTCTCTGTAGCTATTAGAAGACATATATATATAATGTGATGATCAAAATGTAAGAACAGATACAGACTATTAATTAGATTAATTCTAAAATTTAATTCTTTCATCTTTCTAATGTGCAGTAATACCTCTTGGTTCACACTGATATTTTTAGTGTAAAGTTATATGTTCTTCAGTGTTTCTTATATTCTTATTCTTACATATACAAAATAAAGACTTATATTGTCTCTGTGTTTTCTGTTGACATCTGTGGCTATATAAAAATCAGTAACAAGCCAATTTTAAACACACTGTGGATTCCCATACAGAGAAGGAAGATAAGTGACATAATATTTATTTTTATATATATATATATATATATTTAAGAAAAGCCTCTGGGAGGAAGTATAGCCCATTAACACTGTTCAATGTCAAAGCTAGCCTCATGCTTTTGTTTCCATGAAGGCAGGTCTCTAGGAGGGAAAGCTTTTCGTACAGAAATAGATCTCATTCTGCAGAGTTTCATGTGCCAAGAAAGTTATGAGCAATTCAAGTTCCTTTGCTCAGCTTTCACATTCTCTTTGAATTCATTGGCTTCTGATTTTAGACTTTATAAATGTCAGCTAAGCATAAACTTTTCATTAACCTGCAAAGGTATTCCTGATGGACAGTAAAGCAGAGAAGAAAACTGCTAATAAATCATGTCTAGTTACAGCTGAACGGACCAGTAAGGTCTGAAATTAGCCCTAGAGCACCACACTTTCACACTTTCGAAGCCAGGCTGTGTTGAAGACAGCTTTTTGCCATCCCTTCTTGGGATTTACAGAATATTAGATTTTCTGAGAGCTAGTGTCCTGGTTTCACTAGGAGAAGGTTAATTTTCTTCTTTCCAGAATAGCTGTGTGTTGGTTTCAGGGTGGGATTGGTTATGAGAAGAATGTTGATAACATACTGATGGTTTTAGTTGCTGCTGGAAGTCCAAGGACTTTGTGTTTTGCTGGTCTGCAAGTGCAAAGGACTGGGAGGGGGGAAGTCTAGTAATTAGCAAACTCCAAATTGGGGTTATGAGACATTCCATATCATATCCCATCATGTTCAGTATATTAAGCAGGGCTGACTGGAAAGCTGGGGATTCTCTTGGGGATCACTCCTGCTTGCTCTTTCTTCCAGCCCATGATTTTTCTCACTTTTACCCTTCTGATTCTCTCCCTCACCCCATGGTGGGAGGGTGAGTGAGCAGCTGTTTGGTGTTTGGCTGCTGGTTGGGCTAAAACCATCACAGCCAGTCTGGTTGGGACTGACATTACAACTCCAATGTCAGTGCTATGGGCACCTGTGCAGACAGCTGAACAACAGAAGGCTCCACAGTAATGTTCATTAGTGCCAAGCATGACAAAAAGTTGTAAAATAAATATATGCCTGGCCATTTTTAACCCAGAATATTTTTATTATAACTTTTAATATAATGAAATTGTGTAAAAATCATTATTTTCTTAAGAATTTAGACTTTTATTTAAAAGTAGTAAAATCTGATATTAATGTTTTAGATTTTTTACCAGAGTATCTGGGAAAAATCCCACCTGAAGACTGAAATAGGAGGAAGGTAGTACATTTAATAACCCCTAGGCAAGTCCATCCCTAAATTCATATAGGACCATCCAGAAAATAAAGATAATATAAAATCCTGGCCATTCGGAGAAAGAAAAAACACCCCCTACTATATGAATTAATTACTTCATTATTAAATTAATATTCACTTCAGACCCTTTGAAGGTCACAGTGCTTAGCTATGAAACCTTAAGAAGGCTGAGATCTCTTGATGGCAGAGACCTCTGCGTTTCAGTAGGTGTCTGTATTTAATGGGGATTCATCAGCCTCTCTCCAGGTGGGTGAGCAGCAGCTCACGCTCAGCACGGTGACCCTGGTTGCCTGCTTGTTATTATGAAGGGCTGTGCTGCACCCAAATATGAGGATTTTGAGGGTGAACTTCCAGGCTTTCATTTCTCTTGGACTTGTCCAGCTGAGCTATGGGGGCAGTTCTCACTACTGCGATATTTAAATGTTGGATTATTGACAAACCTATCCTCGTTACCCATTACCTCATATTACGTTGCTGTGGAAGAGTGAAAGGTTGCCTTAGCAGATAAAAACCTCTTCTTGAAAGCTAAAAATAGTTCCTTTCCATGGGACAATACCGATAGATTTGTAATTTTGTAGCTTGGTGAAAACACATAACAACATACTGTGCACATTTAAGAGGAAAAAAACCCAAAACAACAACAAAAGGCCTGATTCTCTCCTGTCTTACGGCATCGACAGGTGCCATTAGATCTGATACATACAGAATTCCCGGTGTCACAGGAGTTGTGATTTCTACTGTCATTTAGGACTAGAGGAAATGGCCTCAAGTTGTGCCCAGGGCAGTTGAGATGGGATGTGAGGAAGAATTTCTTTGCTGCAAGGGTTCTGAGGCATTGGAAGGGGTTGCCCAGGGCAGTGGTGGAGTCCCCATCCCTGGAGGGATTGAAGAGTCGTGTAGACACAGTGCTGAGGGACATGGGTTAGTCGGGGACTTGTCAGTGTTGGGTTCATGGTTGGACTCAATGAGCTTAAAGGGCTTTTCCAATCCAGGCAGTTCTGGGATTCTGTGATTGCATTTTTTTTTTTCAATTAAATAGTTAATATAAGCCCAAAGCTATTTAGAAACTTCTCCACATGTCTTAAGAACAATCAAAGTATACATGAATTTGCTTGGAAACCTAAACATTTTATTTCCTTCAAAGCAAGAAGGTACTTGAGAACAAAGACTGATTTTTATTCTCAAGTAAATGACTACGAATGTAGCTTCGAGCTCCCCAGGCTTCTCCTAGAATGCATCATCTTACCCAGCTAAGAGTGAACGTGGTGTTCAGTCTTCAGTGAAATCCTCCTAAATAGCTGCGAGCACAGTCTGCTGAGGAACAGGGAGAGGAACATCCTCAAATGCACTCAGAAGGGTCCTGTGGTTACACTTGTTACAAGTGGACTTAGAAGATTGAACTAAAGAGGTTAAATTGGATGGTTACAGCTTGTAGGAAAATCAGAGACAGAAACCCAGGAAGCTTTAAGAAAGGAGCTGAAGAAGAAAATGGAAATCCCTTACTACGCAGGTGAAAATATAAATACAGGCAGCAGCGTGGTGAATTGCCAAATCACGGGAAGGGGTGAAAATGAGAGTGTGAGAAAAAAAATGAAGGCAGAAGCTTTTGCAGAGGACTTGAAAAACCTGCACTATGAAATCAATTACTTCCCAGCTAAAGGAGAAGTGTTCGAAGACAGTCAAGAGTGCAGAATCCTCAGGTGACACAGATCCCTGCCAAAGCAGCAACAGAAAGCAAACTTCATGTGCTGTGCTTATTTTTCAACTGCATTTTGTCACTTCTCTCATCTCTCCATCTGAACACCCTGGGATTAAATCATCTTTTCGATGGTAAATTTTATGGAAAAGCCACACAATGGATTTTGAAGGCTAGGACAACCAGGGGAGGGGATTCCCTCTTGGAAACCTTTTATTGCTCTCTACAACTCCCTGGAAGGAGGGTGGAGAGAGGTGGGTGTTGGTCTCTTCCCCCAAATAACCAGTGACAGGACAAGAGGGAACGGCCTTACGTTGCACCAGGGGAGGGTTAGGTTGGATATTAGGAAAAAATTCTTCACTTAAAGGGTTCTCAGGCACTGGAACAGGCTGCCCAGGGAGGTGGCGGAGTCCCCATCCCTGGAGGTATTTAAAGGACGTGTAGATGTGATACTTGGGGACATGCTGTAGTGGTGAACTTGGCAATGCTGGGTTTACAGTTGGACTAGATGATCATAATAATCTTTTCCAACCAAACTATTCTATGATTCTATGATTCTGACCTTGACACGTCTCTCTCAGCTGGCCTTTTACAGTGACTCGTCAGTGCTTTTAAAGTAGCGAGGTAATGATGGGGCAAGAGAGAAAACTCTGTTATGGGTAAATAACTGCTCCAAAGACAGGAGCTGGAAAACAGAGTTAGTCACCTGTTTGGATGGAGGGAGCTCACCAGTGGAGCTCGGTGAGGTGTTGGCTTCCGTGTCTGTGCTGCACAACATATTAATGAAGATTGTGGAAAAGGAGGTGAGCAGAAAGGTGGCAAAGCCTGCTTCTTATACAAGTTTATTCTGGACAGAAAGGATAAGAGCACACTGTGATGAACTGCAAAAGGGCTATAAGAGACTCCTTAAGTAATGAAAATATCACGAAATTTAGTGTAGAGAATTGTAAAGTGCTGCACATGGGAAAAAAATTCTAGTATCATCTATAAAATGATGGGTTCTGGGCTGACGGTTGTCACTGAGGAGCACAGTTCTTGTCTTGTAATAAACAGCTCTGTGAAAAACCCTCTTTCTCCGCATGCTTCTCTATAGACAACAGCAGAACCAGCCTTCTATTTTCATTCTTTTGTTTTGCTTTAAAATAATGCTGTCAGCAGTACTCCCAGAGTTATCTCCAGATAACCAACCTTTTAAAACTCTATTAATTTTTATGTTCTAGGAAGCCTGTAATGTTTGCCTTGTGCCACATTAATCTAAGGCCACTTCATAGAACCATACAATACCAGGTTGGAAGGGACCTCAAGGATCATCCAGTCCAACCTTTCTTGGCAAAAGCACAGCAAAAGGATTTTTCTTCCTGATAATTAGCAGAGGACACTCATGGTGGCTCCTTAGTGTTGTGAGAGGTGTTTTTGTATTTGTGACACCACGTTGGGCACCCACAGCACTTTGTTACCAAGTTCCTGAGATGATATGGATGGCAGGATTTATAGTGGGAGCTGACAAGTGCACTTCAGAAAAGCCATAAAAGTCAAGTCTGTGGTCACTGTCTAACAGAATGGTCAGCGACTGGGGACAAAGGTTAACAAGTTGGAAACAGTAAATCTGATTTAAGTGAAGGACTTTTCATAGCTATCTTAATATCACATCATAATTTAACCGTGTTTTCCACACCACATGAGACTTGTTCCTTCCTTTTCAATAATTAGATAGATACTTGAAGGCATAATCAAGAAAACTGAGTGGTAGTGACTGAATTGCTGTCTGTTTATTATTTTTCTGCCTTTTCAAGGCATATTAAGACTTTTTTTAAAGACTGAGTTTAAGATTGAGCTTGAGCAGACATTTCACTGATTTAAAGATGGGTCTTTGGAGAGATACATCTAGGAACAGTTCTACCAAGGGTTCAATGTCTTAAAAATAAACCTGCTACCTCTTAGAGACAGAAGAATTTCAGACTCAGACTTCATTATCGTCTGTACTGGAACACAGGATTTTCAATATTTCTCATCTGCAGTCAGTCAGAGAAAAAAAGCCTTAGAAATAACCTCATTTCAGTCAACAGGTTGGCTTTGGTGTAAATGATTCCACTGCTACTACAATGAGAATTTGAATAATTCAAACTAAACCAGAAAAAACCCAAGTGTTTAATTTTGTCTGTACGCGACTGGGAGTTAACTGAACGTGACGTGCAGGACTTGAATGGACTGATTCACCTTCCATAAACGGTGAAAACAACATTTTGTGTTCACAAACATGCAGACACATGAATATTTTAGCATAAACTTTAGGCACCTGTGATGGCTTATTTTTGTGTCACCTCCTCACTGTTCAAATATTCGTAGTCTAAAGAGTCCCATGCTTTTTTTTTTTATTCACTTATAATGAAACAATATTAAATAATAATGAAACCTAATGACAAACACCAAGCATGAAAAACCTTCCAACAGAAAATAAGCATAAGAAAATGAGACAAAGAAATAGAAGGAAAAAGTAACAGAGAACTGCTAGAGAAAAAGAAGAATGGGAGCTTAAGTATATATCTATTAACATAAATGAAGAAATAAGCCGCACAGTTGTCTTGACAGTCACCTGCCAACATTCACAAGACAGCTGCTGGGAAATTAACATACATCTTATTAATGAATCCACTGAGAATTTTGCTGGATGTAGCACAATCAGGTCAGAAGGACCCAGAATTTGCCGCCACAGAACTGAGGGTAGAAATGGGTCACAGCTAATTGCCCTTAAAATAAACAAGCAAACAACAAACCAAAAAACTCACCCAGAAAAACAATCCAGCAACAAAAAAGCCACTTTGCTCGCAGGATGGAACATAGGATTTTCAATATTTCTCATCTGCAGTCAGTCAGAGGAAAAAAGCCTTAGAAATAACCTCATTTCAGCCAACAGGTTGGCTTTGGTGTAAATGATTCCGCTGCTACTACAATGAGAATTTGAATAATTCAAATTATCGCCGGTGTTGCCCCTATGACCCAGCTGGGCTGTTCTGATTGTGCCTAACACCTAAAGAAGGATTTTCACTGAGTACATTGCCAGAGTCAGAGCATTATAAGAGTTTAAATACTGCTAGATCTTCTCAACAAGGGTGCTCTAGAATTGCATTTTTAGATCCTTTCTACTCAAGGATGGCACCAGCCTCTGGTAGCTATGCCTGACGCACCAGGGAAAAGCTTCTTCTCCATCTTTGCTATGTTACATTCTTGGCTCTGGCTCAAGAGGGTGAGACCTTTGAGTCAAATATATTAAGACAGAGGCAACTAAAATCAATAAGACTAAGAAGGAACATTTCAGCTGACAGAGCAAAGGATGAAATATCAGGAAACAAGGAGAATTCCTTGCTTCTAGGAAAGTTATGTAAGAAAGTACCAAAAACCTTCCTGAGGACACATGGCACTGGCTGCTTTTCTCTGTCCACAAGGTCTGAGCCTCTTGTCACCATCAGGACTTTGATTGCCTTGGCATGATTTCCTCTGGATGGATCTTTGGTAGCTATCACTAATCTCCCTGTTACCCTGTTTCTCTGATTATTTCTCCCAGTCTCTTTGTGGGAAATGTGCATTTTTTCACTCCATAGATTTTTCTTTTTCCCTTCAATAGGACTATCACCATCCTGACTCTATGTCAGGCTTTGCCCAACTTCCATAAGAAGAGATAAAAAGTGACTAGTTCAGAATAACAGAGGGAAATCAGTTGTCTGTATAACTTCCCATAATTTTGAACAAATAAATACCAGACTGGGAAAAATTTATTGCATTTGGAACAGACTGTTTTGTTTTGGGGTTTTTTTTGGTAGACAAGAAGCAAGGTTAAGAGGTCTAATTTGTACTGCTCCTTTTCTTCATTAAATTGCCTATATTGTCTACTGTCTAAATCAGAAATTCTGATTTACTTAAAATCAGGGCACAACCAAAGCACTTTAGCCACACCGGGGCCCACTCTTCTTCTTGTCTGGGATTCACAATCTGTGGTGTCATTGCTGTTCTGCAAAAATATATCTACACCAGCAGCCGAATCGTGTGACAAATAGACTTGCTTAATTCCAAAGATGTGCAAGATGTACAAGATATACAATGATATTAATATGAAATATTCTTTTTCTGTTATGAACATACGACATTTCAGACTGATAGAGAATAATTTAAGATACCACACTGTGAAATACAGCAATCTGGGATAAAAAACCATATATACTCTGTGCAGAAACCAAGGAACAGGTTTTCTATATATACGCTTTTATCAGTGAAAATTTCAAAACTAATATAACTTCTCAAATTCTCATAATGCTGTAAGGAAATTGAGGGTGGACCTGTTGATAAAAAAGTAAAAGAGAAAGATGGAAATCTGTCTTTGAATATAGTCATGTTCCTACTATAACTTTGCTTTCTGAGGAGGAAAGAAGGAATAATTTTGACAGTACTGAAACATCTTACTTAAAGAATTAAAAGTTTATCATTTTCTCACTGAATAGAGTTTCTTTCAGATTTTTAATTATAGCATATGCCCTGCTTTTGGCTGGGATAGAGTTAATTTTCTTCTCAGTGTTTTGGTTTCAGTGTGGGATTTGGGATGAGAAAAATGATTGATAAAATACTGATGTTTTTTGCTGTTGCTAAGAAATCAAGGACTTCCCAACTTCCCGTGTTTTGCTAGTCTGCAGGCACAGAAGAAACTGGGGGTGGGGAGCAATAATACCAATAAATATTGGTATTATTGTTTTAATTTCTATTCTATTTCAATTAGTAAATAGTTCTTATCTAAACCCATGAGTTTTCTCACTTTTACCCTTCTGATTCTCTCTCCCATTTCCCTGGCAGGGGAGGGTATGCAAGTGGCTGTGTGGCATTTGGCTGCTGGCTGAGCTAAACCACCACCATTTTATTTTTAAAATAAAAATCTAAAATAAAAGCCATATCAACGTTCTTAGGAGAAATCATAGAATCATAGAATAGATTGGGTTGGAAAAGACCTCCAAGATCATCAAGTCCAACCCCTGATCCAACTCCAATTACTATATCATGGCACTAAGGGCCACGTCCAATCTCTTTTTAAAAACCTCCAGGGATGGTGAATCCACCACCTCTCTGGGTAGGCCTGTCGTATATTGCATTTGGGTTTTTAAAGTTTCCTTTCTGTAGTTTTATGGAGTATTTCTACATTTTCATTGCAGCAAATGGTAAGTGAAGAAAATACTTAGAAACTTGAACCTAAAATACCATTAGTAGTGAACCAAGTACACTGAAAAGTTCCAAGTCAGTGACACTATTCACAGTGTTACGAGTCCTACAGCTCCAGTTCAGGAAATAGTTAAGTACTTTTCCAAATAAGACCCTGAATTCCATGCAGAATCAAGGCCTACATGGAGATGAGAATTTTAAATGCTAGGAATCAAAAAACCTCAATCCTCTCAAAGTGCAAAGAAAGACCATTTCTTCAAACATCTGTGAGATGTGGCACATACCAAAATGACTGCTGGATATGACAATTATGACTCTGCGTGTCCTGTTTGACAGGAGCCCTACCTTCAGGAGAAATTCTATCATTACTTTTGCTGCATAATTACAGTTTACTCCTTAATGATAGTCTGGGAGACACCATGAAGAGAAAAAAAAATGACTGGCAATTTAGTAGATATCTTACTTTCTGAAAACCCAAAAGTTGGGTTTTCTTAGTCCTTTTTGACAGTGATATTTTTCTGAGCAATAATGGAAAAATAACATTGGTGTGATGTTTGCATTCACTGTAACCATTTTCTTTTTACTGTATGTGGAAGATGCCATCAACCACAATCAAACTGCAGGTTCAGTAGAGACAGTGAAGTCACAGTAGATGTGGGCCTGGGCCAAGACAAGGTTCTGTGGTGGCCAGAGCCAGGTAACCTCCTGTACTGCCAGATCAGCAAGGATAAACCTTTCCTGGCATGGCAGCTTGGAATGATTAAACTGGGATTTGCTAACAACATTGCTTTTCCTGGCAAATCTCAACAGAAGCCCTCACTGTTAGCTGTTACAATTCCCTTCATACGGTGCCACGAGGAGCTAGAGCCACTCAGATGTCCAACCCAAGTGAGGAACAGCAGCTCCTCTACGGGTGATTTATGTATCAATAGAAACGTGCTGCTTGTTTCAACCACTAACCTCAGCAAGTGCATTCAGATGGGGTGTTGTTGATTACAACTAGAAATCCAGGTTAATATCTGACTCATTATCACTGCAGAAATGAGATCGTGCACAATGGTTTTGACACCAGGGTCACAGTTAAACAGTGAGAGAGCGACCTGCTTGAGTGCAGTTGACTCGGACCTTTTCAAAACATCATAGACCTAACTCTGTAATACAGCACAATTATTTTCATCCAAAAACACCCACATTTTGAAGCTTGAGAAACGTAATTAAGTTTTGTAAGAGTACCCGCAGAAAAAGGTTCCTTGATCTTACCTTTTTGATAAACAGAAGTCAACAATTCACCAGTAATACTTGAGTCTGCTCCATTAAGTGGACAAAGACATTGCTGAAAATAACAAACATCCCTCTCCCACTCCCACTTTAATTTGGAGTTTTTAATAACTTTTGAAAAAAGGCACCATTTCTATATTCAGGCACATCGATAACATTCTCTCCATTCTCTGGATAAGGGTTTTATTAAATGACTTTTGCCACCATAACTTCTGTGATTGATGATGTGGGGAAATGCGTCCACATACAAAGCATCAGTGCAGTTGAAACCTGAAGGAGCATTTAACACCTCCCAGGATGGATAAAGGTTGCTGCTGATGACCTGCAGGGGTTTTTTGGTACACTGATTTCCATCAAACACTTGTCAAAATGGTTGACTGCTGGATCAAGATGAACTTTCTTCTGGGAATTAGAAACTTCTCAGTTTATTCTTGACTGGTTGTTAACTTCAATAAGTCCCTATTTCATGTTTCTACTGATGTTACCCCCTTGATGTTTCGACAAATAAGATTTTGGCCCACTCAGTGTAAGGTCTGTGATACGTTCATCCAGGAATAATCTACATATCCAAGCGATACAGCCCCCAGGGGCAGGAGCAAGTTGCCTTTTTGCTCACAAAAAATACAGCTTTTGTATTGTGATATAAAAGTCTTGAAGGACTGTCACATTGCAGCATTCAGCAACGGGTCAGACCATGATAAATCAGATACGAGGATTAATAGGTTGAATGTTTTTGTGTGTGTACAGCACAGCAGAGCTGTTTCATTTTCAAAGAATATACAGATACTCATGTTGTAAGTGGGAAAAGTAAAAGAAAAATATATTGAGATCTTTACCACCCTGGCTTATCTGCTGTCTAAATATAAGAGATGTTAAGTACAGATAGGAAGATTGTTTCTTCATACCGTTCATGGATATTTCATTTCGACAATACCACTTTCTTTTTTCCTCTAGGTTGATCTCAATGTATAAAGTTTAATTGAATTGTTGTTAACTAATTTTTCTTCTTGCTCTACCTTACTGAAAATACTAATCACACACACACACACACACACACGTATACATTCACATACACCATGGAGAAATGACACACTCTACAATACAAAAATGTCCCTGCTGAAGAGACAGTTCATGATTCACTGTGTTTGCTCTTGGTAAGTAGCAGCAAGACTGGAAATTCCCTGGTTTTCCTTCAAGAGCCAACACTTTCAGTTATGGCAAATGAACAGTGCTGGTTTAGCATTTATCTGCCCGAGGATCCCAGTCATCCCACACGTAAAATGAAACCAAAGGGAGACTTTTCCTGAACTGTCGTGATTTCGTCACTGTGAGGTCTCTGGTGGGTGTATTTGACACACTCAGCTTCTAAAAATCCATGGAGTAATTAATACTTCTTCCAAGAGCTTTAAGGGCATAGCTGTGTCGTTAGTTCTAAGAAAAGCTCCCCAGAGCCTTCATGACTCATCTGGCTCCTGGCAAAGTCAGCAAGTATACAGCTGTGTGTATTTATTTCTGGAGGATGGAGTTTATTGATATGACAGCCCAAATGTTCAAATTTTGGTAACAGCCAAACAAGGTTAGGAATAAAATTTGTAACAAGAGTTTCAACGTGATTCTGTATCTTTTTTTTCTATTTTTTTGATAAGAAATAGATAAAAACTAATGAAGCCACTGAGAAAGGTGGAATATATTGTGAAGATCATCTGGTACTGATTAAAAATTTGCATTAACTGATTTTTTTTTTTTTTCTGTGAAAAAGATGAAACAACTTGATTTCCCACCTTCCCAAACTACAAAAGCTTCTATTCAAAAGAATTGTCTTCAGATAACCTCTACTTTCAAAGCTGAATAAGAAGTGTCAATGATGTAACTATATAAATGCATTGCTGAAAAACAGATCAATTTCTGCTATGCACATTCGTTGCTTGATAATAGAATAATAGAAAAAAATGAAAGCTCAAAAGAAAAAAAAAGGGTTTTTTTTTTCCATTTACATTGTCTCCTTCAGATTTATCAGTCTTGAATAATTATGTGCTCTTTTGTGTAACTGTGGAAAAGAAGAGTTTTGGCATTTCTTGTGCTCAGAACTCTCTTTTCAGTAGGTTTTTATATTTACAAACCAAATAATCTCCACATCTACAACTAGAAAAAGAAATAGAAGTTCATAGCATAATGTTATTGCTCAAATACATCAGAGCAAGACAATGTTTTTATGAAAACTGACTTAAGAGCTTTAAATCTTTCTGTATGTTGTGAAATTTATCCAATGGTCCCTTCTGCTGCTGCGCTGGAGCAGTGTTTTGGCTTGGCAAGTTAGATTCTCCACTGTGTTGTATATAACTGTGCCAGAACTCTGACACCAACTATAACTGTTGGTGGGGACTTTGAATCCTCTGTCTTAATCCTGAATATGACAATTACCTGTCTGCTTTCACACCGGTATAGTGCAGAAAGTTGGCATTCAGATCTCTGCTACTGATAACAGTATTGTCCTGAGAGGACAATACCAACATTTATCTGAAACCTCAACTAAAAAATTCGTGGATGAATATTGTAATCAGAGGGTTTTGAACACTGAAGTGCCTTCAGCATCAACAGGAGGGGAGACCCAGAAAGGCCTGTGTAACAATTGTTAAAGTCTTTATTTTCCTCCTGTACAGCAATTGTTGAAGTCCCCATTTTCCAGCTACAAAAGATGGGTTGGTCATTTTAAAATTGTATTTCAGATGCAACGTAATATATACATTTTAGGAGCTTGCTTTTTAAACAAACATAGTGCTTTCTTTTATTGAATTAGAAAATTAACTGTAGAAAAACTTACAAATTTGTAGTGCAAAACCATGTAACCAAGAGACTCGATTATGCCTCAAAAGCTTTGCCAAATGTCTATTATTAAACATAAATAAACAGATATGTCAGAGATTTAAGTGAATGGGCAGACACCATCTTCTAACTTCTCTCCTGACTTTTAAGACTCTGCCCTTTGCACTTGCAGACCAGCAAAACATGATGACCTTGGACTTCCAGCAGCAACTAAAAACATTAGTACCTTATTGACATTCTTATAACAAATCCCACACTGAAACCAAAGCACGGTGCTTTCTAGCTCTTAATAAGAAAATTAACTCTGTCCTAGTGAAACCAGGGCAAACTCATATTTTTCTTCTTCCTGAAGCTCTTCAACCACACTGTCCTACCTAGGAACACTTAGTAAGACCTACATTTTTTCCTCTATTCACTTTCATTATCACCAGGAGACTAAGATCTTCACTTTGCTTTCATGTACAGGAAGGAAACAAAATCCAAATTACTCCTGGTGCAAACCCCTCTGTAACACACACCGTACCCTTCACACTGACCCTTCCCGCTACCTTTGGGCCGAGGACCAAAGGCTCAGCTCTGACACTGCACAGGTCTATAACCTTGACTCAAACTGCTGAAGAGCAGCTGTGAGGAAGTTCATAGAGGGATAAGAAATCAGAGAAATTAGACCATTGAGATGAAATCATTAGCAGGTCAAGGAATTGAAGGAAAGATTCCCTCATGGGGAGGTATAAATATCTATGGGAGAAAAACCGGGAGCCTGGCTGGGGCTGGGTTCTTGGGTCAGCACATCAAGTTGTCAACAGCACGTGTGCTAATGAGCTGATGGAAAATTACATCTCAGCAACACGGAGGAGCTCATTCACACAAGCTGCAGAGGCCACCCCTTCCCACTGGGCTGGAGTTCCCTGCCCAGCAGACTCTTCAGTTGCTGTGTCAGAGTTGAGTACACTAAGGCTTAGACCAGCAGATTGCTAAATCCTGGCCAGTGTTTGTATGTTAGCCAGTAAATAATTGCTCGGGACTTTTAAATTCTGTATATTCTGCTTTCAGAGTCTCTTTGGACACAGCCAAAGTATCCTGAATGCACCGATCCAGAAGAGAAGACTCATCTGGAAAGCTCCCTTGTGACCCATCAATTCTGAAAAAAACCAACCCCAAAACAAAACCAAAAAACCCCAAACAAACAAACAAACCCAACAAAAACCAACAAACCAGCCATAGTTCAGCTGTATCTGTAGTCCTGAAATACTCATGTATATTTGGAACTGGGAGGAAGATGGCAGATGTTTAGTACCTCCTACAACTTACACCAGCGAGCACTTTTGGAGAGGAAGTGAAGAAGATTATTGCACTCACTTGGAGCTTCAAGGAGAACTTAGTATAAAGCATAAAGTATCCTCATCAGAATTTGCTCGAGAGGACACAGTGGTTAATAACACTTCTGTCCTTTTCAATAGTACCAGCTTTTTTTCCCATCTATTTTCTCTACTTTACATGAGCGTTTCTGTTTTGAGATTGAACATTGATTACAAGATGCTCAGAACTAGAGACAAAGAAGAATGCAATTGTGTTATTGGTTAAGCAAACAAAGACAATGCTTTATCTGTTCTCACCTTATTACTTTCTCAGCATCACAAAATAAATTTAAAAACCCCTCAAAAACTACAGGCAAAAAAGATTTAAAATTTTAACAACACCCTCCACCCCCTAAATTTCTTGTAGGAGTTTTTTGGTTTTTTTTTTTTTTTTTTTTTGAGAAAAACAAGAGTTTGAAACAATACTCAGTTTCACATTTCCACCTATGCTATATTAAACTGCTCAAAAGAAAAGTAGCTTAAATGTTTAGCTAGGCTAGATATTAGAAATCCATCCCAGGTCATGGTAAGACTCCCTTGGGGTTAATGAAATGTAAATAATTACCCATACCATCACTACATAGTAACATTCTGTTGATCAAATTTCCCCTGCATCAGGTGAGGAGCACTGTTTCGTATGAGCTACAGAACACCTAAGGTCTAGCTGAGACAGAAAAACCCAACGTACATGAATTTATTGAGTTTATTTCAGCACTGTAACAAAGAAAAGCAGAAAGGCAGATAAAAAAAGGAAGAGGCACAATAGTATTTACAGGCTTTATGCAGAAGAAAGAGGCTCATATATTCTCCTTTTTTCAAACCAGTACTGCTCATTTCTAAAAAAAAGAACAATAATCCCTTCTTTAGAGTTCCTGTAGATATAATATTACAGTATCTTCTGCAGTGATTATTCTTTTCTTACAAAAATTATGATTGTCATTTTTTTTTCATTTGAGAAACTGTCTTATTTTGTTCCTTTAAACATTTTAACTTATTCAATCTTTAAATCTATCCCCTTTGAAAGCTCCACGATTATACTGTATACGCTAAGTAAACAACAAGGCTTCATAAAAAGCACTTGAATGTTCAAAGTGCTACGTAAACATTTGCTACTAAAATCATAGATAGTAGAGCTGGAAGGAGCACTTGGCATATTTTTTCCCCCCCTTGTAACTCTGTTCCTCAATTAGGTGCTGTTTTCACCTATTTAGAAAACTTGTCTCTGTCTGACAGTCTCTGCAGCCTCTCAAAATGCACTGACCTCATGCAAAACAACAATCTGTTCAACACCCAGCCTTGCTATGCGGGTATTGTATTTCCTTCAAGGGGCAGTTACCAGTGACATTATGGGATAGCTCTGCAGCTGGGAGGCAGAAGGTGTTTCTGTAGGTGTTTTATTTTTCCCTGCAAGTCGACCTTTGGTTGCATTGGGCTTTGGAACGATGAAAAGTTAGTTCTTTAAACATGAAACCTTATAATTTGTACTCCATACCTATTGAGGGCTTTTAATACATTTTTGTAAGTAATGATACATCTCTCACTCGGTGCATGAATTCTCCTTTGTTAAGCTAAAGGTGTTTTGTGGTGGTAAAAAGTAATTGAGGAAAAAGTGATCCCGTAGAACAGAGGCTGTTCACTATGTGCAGGTTGGGGTACAACACCGCTGACAGGAATTTGTAGGTCCCTCATGATTCACTGTAAAAGTTACTTTGCAGTGTTGTGGCAGAATTTCCTTCAGGAGAGGAGACTAAGCAGGGCTCTGTCACACCTTCCTGTGCTTTGGGAGCCATCAGCACAACTGTCACCAAGAGAGGATTGTCCTGTGAGCACCTCTGTACTGATAAGTGCAAAAGGGTTAGTCTGAGATAAATGAAACCAACGTGCAGGGTTCTTCTAGCTCTGGATAGGAACAAAACTGTCAGGATGATGTTAATTTTGGGACTAGAATTTGAACCTTCCCTCTGTCTGAATTTGGAAAGCCTCTCCTGGCAGTTGCTAACAGGCAGGGTTGTGGAGGATAGCTGTGTCTGGTCACTGCCAGCACTCTCTGCTTACAGTAGTTCCTCTTCTGGAGACACAGAAATGCTGTTGCCACCTCAGCGTCTCCTTCAGGTTCACCTGGGACCTTTGGAGCAGGAGGCAGCGAAGGGCGAGCGTTAAAATTCCCTGAGCAGATTTAGTGGAAGGAGAAGTCTTTTGCTGCAGCTTTTTGGTGGTGTGTGGCCTGACCAGAGCACATTGCAGAAGAAGGAGGAGTTAGTGTGTGGTTTGGGCAGCATGAAGTGCACAAGAGAAAGGGCTGGCGTGGGGGCTGATCAGAGTAAAGTGCATAGGGATAAGTAAGGGAAGTGATGGAAATACACCCAGCAGAGAGAACGGGACTCCCTTAGCTGAGGTGTTGGAAAACTGGAAGAAAATTAACTCTGTTCCAGCCCCAAGCAGATCCAGGTGAAAGCCCACAGCTGCCTAAGGCTTCAGCAAACCCAGCTCCTCCTGCTGATGCTCAGCGATTGACTCTGAGTGGTTCATTCTATTGAAAACTTACAGGTTTAAGCTAAACAACCAGTATTTCTTAGCACAAGCATGTCCACAGGGGCCTCTGAAGTCCATTCAGAGAGTGTTCCAGTTGGATCACAGGGTGGCACAGGCTCAGCTGGCCGTTACCTTGAGATGGACTTCACAGAGGTACCTGATCCCGTTCCAGGCTGTGCAGCCACAAGAGCAGTAACATCCTCCCTCCTAAGGCATCACAACCTGCTGCAGTCACGTTGCTTTTCTTTCTACTTTCTCCTAGAAGTGTCATAATGGTGATTCTCATTCTTTTTACGAGCCTGTACAACTCCAGACCATTGTTGTAAGATGTAAATGTCAAAATAGATCTTCTAGCCTGCATAGACTAGAACTGCAGCTTCTACTGCTAGTGAAAAACAATCTGTCTGACAAATGTTCTAAGGTGAAGTGGAATTATTTTTAGAAATCAGGTCAGGGGATAATTATGGAGGAGAAAAAGCCAACCTTATCCACGTTAGCTTACTTCAGATGTTCTCCTACAGCTGGCTGCAAAATCTTTAAAACACTAATAAGAATTCAACACTTCAATAAATAAATAAAATGGAAAAATGAAATATCAAAGGGAAGGAAGAGTGAACTCTTCTGCTTCAAGAGATTTTATATTTTGGTATTTGCCATTGTGCTAGGTAATCCTCTAAGCTTTTGTACCAGCATCCAAATTACATTTCTCACACACCTATATATTTTAATTCTACTAGGAAACCAAGATAATGAATGGCACTTAAGAGGAGCCTTACAGACCTCAATAAATGGAAAAAGAAAACAAAAAAAAACAATGAAAGAAAAAAGATTTTCTTTAACTGAGGAAATCCACACATCTTCCCTGAGTACAGAATCCAACAAGCTGTCTTGAAAACATTAACATACAGCTGAGCACTGAGGAACAAGGAAGAATGTTTTCCTGGGATGAGACTGTTAGCTGGAGGGTTGTAGCAGCCCTTGCCCCATGTCAGGTCCAAGAGCAATCCATGTCTCTATTTCCTGATTGATCAGCTCTCCTAAGTAGATGAGGAGCTGATACGTGTTTCAACAACCTTTGAATATATTGTCAGCAGAACTGTCGTGGTGTCTGATGCAAAAATAGGCTGGTTTATATCATTTTAATATACTTTAAAACATGTATACATGTACATATGTATTTCCAGATGAGTAGCTACAGGTGACACAGCTCCCACAAGCTGTCGTGCATCGGCACCTGCCCAGCAGTACACTGATTTAAGGGGGTCCCGCTGCACAGAGCACCCCTCACAGTCAGGCTCTTTGCCTGGATAACACCGATCAGCTCCTGAAGTGCAAGTTTTTGGAGTTATCCCCACTGATAGATCTCTATATGTCACTGAATAACACAGTGCCAGCTGATTTTTTTTTATTCTAAACACTTCACAAAATGTTATTCTCTTTTAATCTTTACATATCCTTTAAGAATAAAGACATTAAGTCAAGTCCTTGCGAATTTAAAACAATTTTACGTTACTCTGGCAGAATAAAAAGACATTAAAGAGGAGGTAGATGAAATCCAGATTGCCTTTATAGCTCCAGAAGAAGGTGAAGTATCTGTGGCCTTAACGAGACTCTGAGCCTTAAAAGTTTATTCCTTTTTTTAGTATGACGGTGTGAAAATTAGAATTGCCCTGTGTGTGCTCTGAAAAGCCTTCTAGGAAGTGGGTTGAGTTCAGTGGCATATTAACAAGGGTAGATGAACAGTCGTGTTCCCATCATCTGCTTCATCTTTCTTCCCTTTGGCTAGCTGCCCAAGGTTACTCACCTCACCACCCTGATTCCACTTAAAAGCATGTTGAACCAAATGGGAATTTGAGGAGAAGTGAAGGCAATCATTAACCATCACCCTTTGGCTTAGGAACAAGGATGTTCTCTTCTCACTGTGCAAGTGACTTCTTGCTGGTTAAGTTCTGTCAGAACAAGAAACTATGCAGAAATAGGAAACAAAGGTCAGCAGGACTAGAGAATATCATATTAAAAAGTCCAAGTTTGAAATTTGCGTTTAAGATCTCCCTTCTGTCTTGGAAGACGCTGGAAAGAGTCACTTTGAAGAGAAGCCTTTGGAAGTGTGACACTCAATTTAGCAACAGGACAAGGGGAAATGGTTTTAAATTAAAAGAAGGGAGATTTAGGCTACATAAAAGGAAGATATTTTTTACAAAGAGGGTACTGAAGCACCCTGCTAAAAAAAAGTCTGTCCCCATCTTTCTTATAGGACCACTTTGAGTGTTGAAAAGCTGCAACAAGGTCTCTCTGGAGCCTTCTCTTCTCCAGGCTGAACAGCCCCAGCTCACTCAGCATGTTGCCCTAACCCAGGGGCAGGACCTTGCACTTGTCCTTGTTGAACCTCATGAAGTTCACACAGGCCCACTTCTCAAGCTTGTCCAGGTCCCTCTGAATTGCATCCCATCCCCAGGTTGGTCAGGCAGGACTTGCCCTTGGTGAAGCCGTGCTGGCTGTCTCAAATCACCTTTGGGTCCTCCATGTGCCTCAGTGTAGCTTCTAGGAGGGTCTGTTCCATGATCTTCCCAGGCACAGAGGTGAGGCTGACAGGACAGCAGCTCCCAGGGTCCTCCTTTTTAAAAATAGGTGCAGTGTTTCCCTTTCCCAGTCGCTGGGGACTTCCCCTGACTGCCGTGATTTTTCCAATATCATGGAGAGTGGCTTGGCAATTACAACAGCCAGTTCCCTCACGACTCAGGGATGCATCTCATGAGATCCCATAGACTTAGGTATATTCAGGTTCCTCAGGTGGTCACAAACCTGATCTTCTCTTACAGTGGGAAGGACTTTGCTCCTCCAGTCCCTGCCCTGCAGTCCATCTACTCGAGAGGTTTGGGAAGAGAGGTTGCCAGAGAAGACTGAGGCAAAAGAGCCATTGAGTCCCTCAGCTTTCTTCTCATCCATTGTTACCAGTTGCATGTGCATTTCCATCTCGCCCTGTAGTTACATCAGCAGGTCTTGACTCATCCAAGTCAATTCCCAGCCCCCTGCCCTTGGTTTGAGTGCACATCAGGTCCTCAGCTCCAAGCCTGTCACTCTGTAGATCTTTCCTGGCTGCTTGCAGAAGCAGACACCTCCTTAGTTCTCTCTTGTGAACACCAAGATTTAAGAGTACAAGTTCAAAGACACTATTACAGAGAACCAAGCCTCAGGAATATATTTGTTACTCCAGTCTTCCTCCTGAGGAAATATTGGTCAATGTCTTCCTTTACTGCTGCATCAAACATTGACCTGAGAGTTGTTTGGATATCAAATTGCCTTCTGGAACAGACAGATTTTTTTAATTTATTTTTTTTTATCTGGGAGATTAAAAAAGTCAAAATCAAATAACTGATTTTCTGGTAGTGAGGAAGAGATGTATTATTTCACAACTGATTAAACTTCCAAAGTCATATTTTGTGTGAGGCAGTATAAATCCTGCCAGAAATTCGATGGAGAAACTCTTCTCTGGTTGTTTTCCAAACTCAGAACAAAAGCGTGGAGGAGATACTGAGCGATGCTGCAGTAATGATGGAGGGAACGGTCTGTTCAGGACAGGCCAGATAAAATGTCTGATTGTCAGTATGAAAATGCATTGTTTGTCAGCCCACAGACACCTTTGCAGCAGATCCATCAGATCTTTTTTGCTTCTTTTGACTTATATGCAAAGCTGGGATAACCAGCCACCTGCTAAGGAGGCATCCCAGGCCAGCTTTAAAATGTGCTCCGAGATCCTCGGGTAGAGCCCGATACGGAAGGTGTTACACCGTATGAAAACACTTCACATTAGAAATTTAATTGCCTACTTTAAAATATGCTCTCTTGTTGATATTCTTACAGAGAGATGGAATGAAATCTACAATACCCCTTAATTCTAAAGATAGTCAGGATCCTATAGAAAAATAAAGCCAAGAGACACAGCTGGCAGCTCCACTCACCCGCTTCCCACATAGATCACCTCAAAACACACACAACGTATCTGGTGTCCCTGGTGAGTGAAAGGGTTACTTGTGTGTGAGTGTAGAAAGCAGGTGGCTTATTTCATTTGTGAAAACCCCTTTCCACTCCCAGCTGGAAATGCTGAAAAGCAGGAAAAAAAGTGTCAGTTCTGCTTTTGGTACAAAATAACCCCAAAATCTCATTGCTCTTTCAGTGACCTCAGCTTCCAAGAGGAGGTGTTGGCCTTGCATCCTTTCACTGATCAGGAATGGCATTCACCTAACTTCAGGAGAAGCTCGTTTTAGCTCTCTCAGCCAGAAAAAGAGTCAAAGTGACATGACACATAGGAATGGTACAACAATGGAGAGATTACCTTAAAGAAAAAAGGAAAAAAAGAAAAAGAAAATGCTAGACCTTTGCAAGGGCTCAGGTCAGAATAAATACAGATGGAATATTAACTGCAGCCCTGGAAATTGTTTGCCAGCCCCAGTTCTTACCAAACCTGATGCAGTTTGAGACCTTAACATTGTAGTATAGTGACACCACCACAGATCTACAAGTAATTAAAAATCACAGCTCACTTCAACACAATGCAGTAATAAGCAACAGCACATCTTGGCCAGGAGTTGTTTTAACAGAACGCTTCAAGCTTTTCTGTCTAGGCAAAAGAAAAAGGAGGTGCTTTGATGTGGCAGTAATTGTTTTTGTAAAATGTGAAGTAATTTTTTTTTCATGAATAGTGTATTATTGAAAAGTACTTTGATTTTATGTTTTTGTTCAAGCACATTCAATTTTACATTTGTTCTGATCTTTTGAGTACAATAGTGGTACGTGTAATTAAATATCCTGAAAAAATATTCCAACATTTATATAGTTGCTAGGTGATAACTAATTAATGTTACCAAAAAAGTACTCAAGACAATTTAAAATACTGTAGTTTGAAATAGATACTTATTTTATATTCAAATATATATTGTGAAAGTGAAATTTTAAATGAAATGTTGGAACAAAACACCATGGCTGATTATTTTTTTTTTCCTAAATTTTATGACTTGAGGAAAAAAAAATACACAAGTACCAGTCTTTGCATTCCGCATTGGATTGCCTTTGATGACAGGGAGGCAAGAGGCAGCGTCACTACAAACAGCACAAAGCAGCCAACAAACAGGTCTGTCCTGTAGGAATGTCAGTGGGGAAGTTCTACCTCTGCCATGATGTGCACGAGGACTGCAGATGTGTGTGACGTGCACAGTGATGCACGGCCAGTGTCACGAGAAGTGTCACACCTGTACAGCAGACACCGAGTGGAGGCACAGCGCTGCTCTACCTGTTCGTACGCTTCAGTCTGACTCTGCGGGTACCAAGGAGCACAGAACCAACAGAGCAAGAGATGTGCTGAGGAACTTTCTCAGGAGAAAGCTGAGCAGTTGCGTGATGAGGTGTCAAAAATGATTCAAACTCTCATCGAATATTCAATTACACAAGGTTTTGTAACTTATTACACAGACCCTTGCACTTCTCTACAGAAAAATATAGGCGTACTTCTGTATTTTATCTGGTTTATACTCTTTATCCTTCCATTTTACTTTATATTTTAACACAGCCAGTATCTAAATTTGCATTTATAGTTTTTCTTTTTACTGAATTCCTTCTTTAATGCATCCTGTTGAAATAGCTGGATTACTACAGTACACAGAGTACTCCAGAGATAGCCCCTTGCTTGATATTTAATGAGATAAAGTTCCTGGTTCATTACATTAAAGATTGGGGGTAGCACAGAGAACGTACTGACTCTGTTAATGCTCTTAACTCATGAATAGCAGCTGTTCCAGCTCTTGCTAATTCCTTTTAATCCCCTTTCTTCCTTACACAACTTGGAAAAAACTTTGCATGTAGTCTTACCATTTGTATTAGCATTGCCTTCGCATGAGATTTCTTCCTTGTGTAAGAACTCTCTCTCCTTTATTTCTACAAATAATTACAGGCTCATTACTGCCATTGCCCTCTCCTCTGCTTTCCCCGAAAGCAGCTGTCTGTTGAATTTCATTAGCATTAATAAATACGGCACAAAGCTTAAGAGTTTCCCTTACCCCGAGTAGGACTAGCACATTACACTCTGCAGGAGGTCAGAGAGGGTGAGTTTCTTTAAAGGAATTAGCCATTAATAAAAGGAATATGATAATTCCCTGGAAAAAGCTGCTGCTGGAAGCCTGTTCTGTGTGTGTTGCACAGGCAGCAATCCCTGGGTGAATGAAGTGTGCAGGTGTAGTACTTTGCTTTCCTGAAGTGCCAAACGTGAGTGGTTCCTCTTGGGTTTCAGTGGGAGCTGTGAATAGCAGCAGTGAAAAACCGAAGCCAGACCTGGGAGGCTGATGGTGTTAAGTCTGACCTGTGAATGGGCTTTTGCAAATAGCACTGGACAAATAACAAGGGGTAATAAATTCCCTGGAAGTGGTTTTTTAGTTGTTTTGTGACTATTACTCTTGGAATTGAACTAAAGTTCTGGCTGAAGGAAATATCTCGAAATAGGGAGACTCACGACAGCTGACTCAAAGGTTGCAGAGTGCACGTTGTTAGAACACTTGGATTTATTTTTTTAAAAAATTCCTTCACCTACTTCAGGTTTGAACAATATTTTGAAAAAGAAATGCCTTAACCATGAGATTACAAAAGGCTTCCAGTATCTCTTACTCTCGCAGAAGAAGTCATACATAAATAAAATCTTTACTGATGCTAGAAACACACAGTCCCACTAGGTCAATACATTCTACCAGGTCAAAGAAACAATCTCAAGGACCTTTTGAGTAACGAGTAAAAGACAGTACACTTTCTCCAAAACCATCTTCAAAGAGCTAACACTACGTCACACGCTTCAGAAGTAAGATGCATGTTCAAATATCCCCATGCTGTGGAAAGAAAGCCCAACTTCAACTGATAATTTTGGTTGTTTTCATTACTGAACTTCCAGACCCCGAAGAGCGCGGTGCCACAGAGGCACCCTCAAAATAAACAAGGCAGTCACTCAAAATGGGATTTATTCTGACCAAAATTACTTAGCGCTCCAACAAACAGTAGTAAAGCACGAGTTTGGATGTCAGGTGGGAATAAACTACCACACAGCTGACTTCAGAATTCCTGGTCCTTCAGAACCATGACCCAAGAGGCGCAATCATTCAGCTATGAGATGAGGGGCCTCAGTCCCAGGGTAGTTACTTGGGGCAGGGACCTGATCCAAGGGGAGAACCCCTGACTGCAGACCCCACTGCTCCAAGGGGGAACGACTTCCCCTCCAGCAAGGCTCAAGTCATACCCCAGTCCAATCCGACCTGTGGTCAGTTCTGTTTGACAGCCTGGCAGCTGTCACTGTAAGCATGCAGAAAAGCAAGAAAAGCACTAAAAGGTAAGAGTGGGAAAGAATCAGGTGTGAGCCGTCGGAAAGCTTTGGTCTGACCAGGCTGGGTGCATCTGCCACACATGGGGAGTGGATGTTAAGCCATTTAGTGATCTCAGCAAGTACCACCTCTGCACTTTGCATATCTGAAAGAGCAGGGCTGTGTTCATCACAGATGTCACCGTAAATAAAGAGCTAATTGCAAATTTCGGATTTTGAGGCAGATTGTAAAAGCCCAGCAACAATGAAAACTCACATAAAATATTCTGGTCTGGGCTTATGTCCTGCTCTGAGCTAAAACTACAGTGGGATCCAGTGGTTACTAAGCCATCTACACTAGAATGGAGGTTGGCACCAAAGTCATGGACACCCACAGTGGTTTGTGTGCAACCCTGTGTAAAGTCAGCTCTGGAAAAGCCAGGGGAAAGCTCCATCTCGTACCACTTTGGACACCAGTCTGTGGTTTGTTAGGAGCGTTGACAGGGGCTTTGTTAGGGACCAATTTCCCTATATTTACTTTTCTGTCACGGAATTCAACAGGGTTTGTGCTGGCATGGAAAGCTGGCAAACTAAAACCACTATTTGGCAGTTTGACTGCTGCTTGCTTCTGCTTGTGAATAAAATTCCCATAATAGGCATGTGATGGTGACTAGACAGTCTGTAGGATGTTGTGAGAAGAAACTGAGACAATCTGGGGATAACTCAGCTGCGTTCATAAAGGTGTATGGCATGTCAGACTTCTCTTTCTCTTCTCACAATACTGGCCCTGCTAGGAATGCTCTCAAACAAAACCTGTTGCCATTTGATGGAAACCAGGACTAAAAACCTTTCCCAGCTTTCTGATGGGGCTTGATGAATCTGGATAATTATTTTTTGCCAGCATGTCCTATGTACTGACAGAAAACCAAAAGTAATCCTCTCTTTAATTCACATCTCTCTCTCCACTGAAGCTTTTTGCAAGCTAGCGCTGTGTTTCCGTGTGTGTTGGCAGCAAGGGTTGAGCAGCACTGGGCAAAATCCTGCAGCTTTCTCTCATTCTACACAAATTCATGGAGAAGGGCAGCTGCTTCCCATTTCGCTCACTTAGCAATATGGATGCTTGAACATCAACCCTGCTGAATGAGATCCCATGTAGAGTTTAATAGGTACAGTCCTCAGTCAAATTTAAATGTTACTCCTATGATGGGGGTGTCTCCTTCCCATGGGTGAGGACAAGGAATCAAACTGCAGTTATCTCCATCGTGGTGCAAAGTGTTGACCATAACAGGCATGTCAGGGAGTCTTTTCACTTTGGGGTTTGATGTTGTTGAGAATCATCCCTTCAGTGTGTTTGTAAATAAAATGTAAAGTTTAATGATCCAGGCTCTGCTGAGAGCTTGTCACTCTGCTGTTTCTCACAGATAATAAAAGTAGATTAAAGCTAATAGTTTTATGATTGCATCTCATGTAAGATACAAAGCACGTCGTACTTAACAGACCGTGTTCTCTCTTTCCTCTGGTATCCTTGTTGGTAAATGGTGACTGCTCCCACCTGGGACAACTTTGGGAATTCTAACTGGAAACTGTTTTGTTTTTCCAGTTGGCTAGTTCAAACACAATCAAATTCGTATTGATGATTCCAAATTGGCATGAATTTTGGCAATCCAAGAAGAAGAGGTTTACTATTAACAGACTGTACACCTCTGCTTCAGCAGGGTAAGCTGGCCTCCCGGGGACCACCACAAGCTCCTAAGGGTCTGAGAGAGGGAAGTTAATCTGAAAAGCAGAAGTCACAAGCACCCTGCCCTGCAGAAGCTGGCTGAGGAAGGACTTTTCATAAGGGCAGTTAATGACAAAACAAGGGGAAATGGGTTTAAGCTGAAAGAGGGGAGGTTTAGATTAGATATTACGAAGAAGTTCTTCCCTGTGAGGGTGGTGAGACACTGGAACAGGTTGCCCAAGGAAGTTGTGGATGCCCCCTCCCTGGAAGTGTTGAAGGCCAGGCTGGATGAGGCTTTGAGCAACCTGGTCTAGTGGAAGGTGTCCCTGCTGATGGCAGAGGGGTTGGAACTGGATGAGCTTTAAGGTCCCTTCCAACCCAAACCATTCTATGACTCTATGATTCTATGAATTACAGCAATATAACCTTTATCAAGGTTCTGTCCTGCTTTAAGTTCACCTGGAACACTCTGTATTTTTGATATTTAGTGTAAATCAGGCAACAAATAAAATGTGCCATCACTTCTTCCTGTTGCAACATTTAATGCTGATGACTTGGTCTAGAAGTTTGTTTTGGTTTCCACTGGTAGATGGCTACTGCTGAAACTGGTCTACTTCTACGGTTTCAATGCCCTGATTTTTGGAAGCTATGAAGTGTTTCAAAAGATCATGAGTGATTCCTTGTACTTCTACAGGAAATAATTGAATCATGTTTATAGAGTCATTATATGCACACAGAAGAAAAGTAGAAAGACAATAAGCTCAAGAGGAGAAGGTTTTAACCAGCACAGAGAAACAGCAAAAATCAAAAATATAAGCCAAATATGATTCCACTTGCAGAGAAATGCACTAAAATAAAAGATGAGGGAAATAAATATTTTAAGAAGTGATAAGGAATCAGAACTGTTATTCAGCTGAACATTATTCATTGTTTCCCATGAGTTCTGGAGTACTCTTTAATTTATCATCTTAGCCAGGGTGTATGACACAGCTTAAAAATTTAGAGGAAATGTACTTAGAGAGATGTCATTTTATTACTTTTATAAATAGAACATCATTTGGAAGTTTCTGCATTTATAAATATTTCACGGGGTTTGATGGTGTGTTAGAATGAAAACAGAACAAAGCCTTGGGGTCACAGTCAGCCCCAAAGGCACCTCTCTGCCTGAGCAAAGGCTGTTCACCCTGGGGAGACACTTCTTTCAGAAAGGCAGACTGAGAAAGCTGCTATCAGCCTGGCTTACTGAGGGTACTGCCAAGAAAGGAGATCCTAGAATTTCAATCTTCTGATTGCTTCCAATTGCCATTGCAAACTGTGTTTGCTAACCAGCCTCAGCTCATGTCACTCATTTTTTGAGACAAAGTCCACCCCTGTCTGCTTTCATGAGCTGTTGGCAGAGAGCAGTGCACAGGCAGTTCTCATCCTTGCTGTCACACAACCTCTAAAAAACAAGGTCCATAAATTATGATATTTGCAAACTCTTGGCCACGCTGACCCTTGAGTGAACGTAGCCTGTATTTCACTCAAGGGTGGTGAGCGAGCATCCTTCTAAACACACCTTTTGTGTTAAAAGAACCACACAACAGTCTTTCAAAGCTCCCCTTTCTGAAAGGCTTCCCAACAAACGACTCTTAAGACAGATGCTGCCATGCTCTTTGGATTCCCTGTGCTACAGAAGTTCCTTTTCCCCATTTTTACTAGGTACTTCATAAAAGATTTTAAACTTACACAGCACAAGGTTTTTTCTTTATCTTTTTTTGCCAACCTTTAAGAAAAGCAGTGAACCCTCATTCTCTTTTCATTTCCTACAAGGTGGAAAAAGCCTAGTTTGTAATCACTGCAGAGAAGTGACTAACCTATTGCAGAGATCTTTCCTGGCCTTTTGATGCTTATTATTTCATATCAGCAATGAATAATTCTCAATGTGCTAAGATTCATCTGAGTAGGGGGAGAAAAATTCAATCTTTCACCTCCCTCAGACACAGAACCACCACAGCACTACTTTATTAGTTGTCAACCATATCACCCTTAATTAGATTCAAAGGTCCAAGATATCATTTCGTAAGACAACTGAAGTGTGGGAAAGAGGGAGAGGTGGCCATAAGTGATTTCTTGTGGTACAGAGCATCTCATGAATTATCCAACTATTGGGATTTTTTTTTTCTTGCATTACCCTCATATTTAATAATAATAAAAAAGGTTCAGATTCTATAACCCTGGCATCAAGGAGAGCTTTTTTATCTATATACAGATGATTATTATAGGTTTAGCAGTCTTCATTAAAGTTATCCTTTTTCTTTTAAAATACTTAAATTAGTATCATTACAGAAGTCAAATCAGTTATAAAGGTACAAAGCAGCTTTGTGCTGATGTATAAAGCACCTGTACCTGTACACATGCAGGAATCATTCTATTTGTTCCCTTGGGTAATAATAGGATTTAATTACAGAGTTACAAACTGTGCATAAAGACAAAGTCTTATCTGATTTTTCTGAGAATTTCTGTTACTCAGAGGAAATTTTAATTTCCAATAGATCCAGCCCAAACCTAGCAACAAAGAATTTTGTTTAAATTTACTAAAACTAGAATTTAATCCTTTGGCTGATCAGCCTGCCTTAATTCCCCGGCGGTAGCACTTGCAGTGTTCAGCAGTCTTTTCTAGGCTGCTAGAAAACAACCTTTTCATAAACATTAGTCATCCGTGGTGTACTAGCACTTTCCTGAGGTTTAACAGCTGGGAAATGGATTTTGCAAGTGATTTTGATGGAACTGTACTTGACTGCAGCATCAGCCCTACCATCGCCACTCTTAACACCAGTTGCTAAGCCAAGCCTTGTGTTTTATTCTTTCTTGATGTGCTTTATTCTTTCTTGATGTGCTTTATTCTTTCTTGTACACACTGGCATGCTTTCATGGATAAAGTCTGACCATTTTGGAGCCTGCTCAGCTTCAGACTCTGCGTCACAGCTGCTGGTGGTTTCCAAAGACAAGTAGAACCTTCCACTGTATTTACACACCAGGAACTTTATGTTCTCCCCTATCCCACAACGTTCCCACTTTGAACAAGAGCTAACAACAAATAATATATCGATGGCGACCAGAAGTGATGCATCATGCCCTTCTTTCTTCTATAGCAAGTTGCACTCTGTAGTCATATATTATAATAATGAGTGAACACTAAGTTAAATGCTAGGAAATTATGTCCTATGGCTTTGTTAATTATTTAAAGTGTTCATGTAACTGAAAGGGAGCTCCTCATATATAATATTTTATTTTCAAACTTATCCTGTCAAGCAAAGCTGTTTTAGCAGGAAAAATCTCTTCTCTCGCTCTCCATTTCTCAAGCCTAAATTCAATGAAGACATTACACACCACTAGATACTCTGTTATTAAATATTTTTTTAAAAAAACATTAGAGGCAAAATAAAACTGGTTAACAAAATTTAGGAATTGTTCACCATGATAAAAACTGGTTACCAAATTTTTTATCATGAAGAGTAACTACATTGTCTGGTCCAAATCCTCACACAAGCTACTACCCTTTCCAGTTTCCTTCAACCACTAGCGACTCTCTGAATGCTAATTGAGAACAACAAATAGCCAGAGCTAGACTGCAATCTTTTTTTGTATTCCTCTTTTACTGTTGCTCGTCAACCATTCTAATTAAAGAGCTAAAGACAAAGTCAGATTATATGATGAATCTCAGGGTGTTTTCCAGATGTGCTTGATTTTGCCATGAAAACAAACTCACGAGGCTTTTTTCCCCACCTCTTCATAATATAATAAAAAAAAAACCATTCAAAGTTGACAAAAGTTCAAGAAAGCTTTCTGTGAGATGATATGGAAAATTATGAGAAGTTTTAGGTCAAAAAAGAGAGATTCAAATTGACAGAAGTACCGGTGAAATCTGCCCAGAAGGAGAGGGGTCAAAGTGACTGAAGCCTATTGGGTGTGACAGCGGTTTAGGATTGAGGAAACCTTTCTGTGCATTCAAAAGGACTCTTTGGTGTCAGACAAACTACTTAATTTATTTGTACATTATTTTACCAATCCATATGGCATCAGGAGCCATATCAAATGCTAGAATGTATCTATCCAAACCTAATGATCTTTACCTGTTAGTTCTCTGTGTACACCCCGATTCAGAGCACGCGACTGTGGACAATTCACTACATATTTTTGGTTACTCACTCTTGCACAAGGGACTCCACAAGGATTTACTGACCAGCCTGAGTTTTAAGCATGCCAAGAGTTGAAATGTGCATGTTTGAAATGACCTGTCATGAATACAGCGTGGCACAATTGTTGAAAATTAGCAAATTGCAAGTGAATCCATAGTTAAGGCAAGACATGAGTAAAAACCCATGGATTTTGTGCTTAAAACTTTATGATAACTTCTACCAGATAAGATTTAAATAAAAAAATACTCCAGTGTTCACTAAGTAGTGATCACAACTAACTAGAGAAAGCATACAATAATAGGTGGCCTTCACTGCCCGGATTTCAGACCATATAATGTGCTGATTCCATAATCTCCTGGTAGCTATTCTCCTTTTAGTACTGAGATCCAAGCCACCCAACATTTCAGAATTAAATTGCCTGATTGCAACACAATAATAACCACTGGCAGCAGAAAAACAGCCTCTTTGAAAGGATTTATAGATTTCACAGAGTGCTATCTGCACTGCCACCCCTGCCCACATCACTGATTCATGAGTTCATCTCCAGTAAGACAGCAACAGAATTACTTTGCCACAGAGAAGTGATAACATCTTAGGGGAGAAGAGGGTCACATTGTCACTTGGTGAATATCATACAACATAAAACTCAAACACTATAATGCTGTAAAAACCCATCAGGTATCTCGGAGAACGAGGGATTCCGTCAGGCAGCAATTTTTACCTGGATTACCTAAAGTCACTTCATCTGTCTCTCACCATTACATCATCTATAACTTCTCCTTCTTTCTCAGCAGAACAACTGAATGAAGTGCCAATCTTTCTCCAACTCTATGCACAACTTATAACATTAAAAAAAACCAGCATTTTGTCCCTTTATTTTACATCCCAAATTCCAATAAAGGTTTCTAGAAAAAAAACCACTCACAAAAACATTCAGACATGTATTATTCAGCTGCTTCCAGAATAATGATATTGACCTTTACATATATCAGTGATCAGTTCTTGTGTCAAGGAAAACATTTTCATGTCATGATTCTGTCTCACAGGAAAGGTGGACAACTATACAAAAAAACCCCAAGCCAACAAAGAAAACCCCACAAACAAAAAAACCCAAACCAAACCACAAATTCAGGTGGTTTCTTCCAGGAAAAGAGGAAATGAACGACAGGGTTAGAGCTGGAAGAGATCTTTCAAGAGAGCACATGTAAATGTGACCATGTGTTTCGAAAGGTAGTGATGTATCTGGGCAATCTTGTTTCACAGCATTGCCTGTGATCAGCATTTCTTCATACAAAGCAAGAAAATATTTTATTTTAACGTTACTGACCTTATTTGACTGTTGCTGGAAAATGGTTTCTACTGCTGTTTCCACGCACTGATCTACAGACTCTTAATATTCTGATGTTTAATAAAAACATTAAATATTTTTATGCTTTCCCCCCTCCCATATTTAAACTCATTTTCAGGCAATAATAGGTTATGCAGAACAATAGTTGCAATGATCTTATTCCCATTTCACAGGTAGAGAAACAGATATGCAGAGAAAGTTGCATGTCCAAGGCCACAGACCGAATCGGTGGCAATATTACTGTTAGGGGGGTTTTCATATATAAAACACTGTAAAAGATTTAAGAGTGAGAAAGCTGAAATGTGTGACATTTAAGAAACAAAGCCATTTTTATCTCCTTAATGATGTTTGGGCATAAATTGCTTTATGGATTAAAAGGTGCTTAAGTACTAAAGCCCCTTTAAAACCTTAAGCTCCTAAAATGTTTTATGAATGTAGCGATGATGAGTCACTCTGAGAATACAGGAGTGGACTTTGATTTGATAACAGAGCTTGGTTCTGGAAAGAGAGAGCTTGGGCTAAAAATGGCCAAAGCCTGATCCTGAAAGAGACAAATGGGGCCAGTGGTGGTGTGATTCTTGGTCTGGGTGTGCTGACACTGAATCAAGGATAAATATTTAGTTCAGAAATTACCCATTCTCCTATGAGAAATTGCTTAAGAAACATAACAATGAATAATGATTTCTAACTAATGAGAAATAAATGGTCTAATCTCCTTTAAAGTCCATGACCATAAGAATCAGCTGAACAGCTGACTTCATCTGCAGTTTTGAATAAATGGAGGATGGAGTTGGAGGGAAGGGAAGAGACTTACCAACTGAAAACTTCTCATTAAAACATTAGAAACATCTAGAAACAAATCTAAGTTCTGAAAAACATGAACTACATCATAGATACATTTTCTGTTAGCACCCTGAAGAATGTCTTTTTCCTCAGCAAATAAATAAATTACTTGCATGTACATAACGCACTGATAAACAAGAGATATATCCACACTTGAACTGCTTCTAGTAAGCTATTGAAATTGTTGAAAAACCCTTCAGTTTTTCTGAAGTTGCACATTTTAGGTAGCTAAACTTATGAAATTTTAGAAGGATGTTAAATTAATTCTTTTTGTCATTACCTCTTTGCACACAGTCTCTTTCAAGGAAAAAAGAAACCTTTCAAGCTGTTAAAAGATTACTTTCATTTTAAACCCTCACACATTCCTTCCAAAAGGTGGTGTCAAACTCCCCTGCGTGGGAAGAATTAAAGAGGTTGTGCCAGTTTCAAAATCTCCCTGGTCTGATAGGAATGCTTCTTCCTAACCAGCCCAGCCCATCAACTCTGCAGACGTGTGTTTGTGTGCGCGTGGCGGCAGGAAAACAATCAGCGCTTACAATACCTTCAGAAAGAAAACTGCTCTTGATTTTTTTTCAGATGTGCTAAAAGAATTTAGTCATCCCATGGCAACAGAAAGCCCCTCCTCCTCGTGCTATAAATCATACAAAATGATTTTGTAGGCTTGTCTGCAGCCAGAAGAGACCTTACATATGTACTGGAATGGGCTGGTGGCAGCCAGCACCCTCATCATCTTAGACAGGTGCTTAGCTGCTTGAATAAACCTCAGGAAGCCAGCACGGTCCAGTGGGCAGTGTAAAGGGCTGAATGACAGAAAACCTATTTATGGGATTTGTTGCTTATTCACTTTCAGGGGAATTTTAGCATCTGTGTACACAAATTAGTTTCTATGTGGGAAAATAAGATTTGAACTTCATATATGCTGTCTGCTCTGTGTTATTTGCTTATAGGTGAAAGGTACGACAAGAAAAGGAGTCAGATGTCCTATTTCAGACCATTGTTTTGTATATGTTTCTGTATTTCCTCTCTAAAATAAATCTTTCAGTTATTTTTATTGCCTGTGTATCTGAAATCTTTCCAGCCCTGCTCCATTTTTAGTGCACATATGTGTGTATGCAGTTAAACTTGCCAGTTCTTCACTAGATTTCCAGATTCCAGTAAGGACACATTAGAGATTCACAAAGCTGTGTTTTAATACTCTCCAACCTATTAATTATTGAATCCTAACACTCTTGGCTTTTCCTAAAATGAAAAAGTGTTATTGATCTTTCTGTATTTAGGTCGTAACATTGAGATTCTGGTAAAGGGAATCATAATGGGAACTGCCAAAATGTGGTAGGCACAAAACCATGGAGAGATGGAAGCAGGAGAGGATGTAAGCGTAGAGATGGAGAGGTAAATGATTTAGAGAAAACAGCACTCGAATTAAGTGAGAGCAACAGACTCTTGAATTTGGCCTCGAGAGGTAAGCCTTTGGACAAGTTTGAAGCATGAATTCTCTAATACAACAACAGCAGGACACTCAGTCACGCTAAGATGTTCTTCAATAATAATCTGTGTTTTCTGAATGTCACTTAGAATCTCAACAACAGTGCGACTTCGCGCTCACGACTGCCCGACGAATACCAGTCATTTTCCATCCCCATCCTTCAAGGCCCATCTCCTTACCGAGATCTCAGCACGTGGCCATCAGGAGCAGCATCCTCTTTGCCAGGACATTTCGCTGGTCCCTGCAGTGATGTGGGGAACACACTCTTCTTTCTGGAGACATGAACCAGCCAAAGCAGAGGTCATGTCCTTGCCTGTTACAAGACAAAAGAGAAGAGCTTTTTGCTGAAGCCCACAGGAAACTAGGTAGTTTTCCAAAGAAACTGGTGTTCAATCTGCCTGTAGATGTGTGCCACACCAGTGTCACCGCTCCCTCTGATAAGGTTTGATGTGTTCCACCTACAGCTGGGCTTGTCATTGGAACTCCCACTGCTGGGGAGCCACTGAAAACTCCTCCATCTTAATATTCCTTGGCCAAAGGAGCATCTGGCAGATGCTTGTTCTGTGTCACCTGCTAACTGGTTACCGATCAGCTAACTGGGATAGGTTTTGTAACATTCATTTGGAAGGAGGAACCACTTTTCAGTGAAAAAGAAATGAAACTGGGAAGCTAAAGGAAAAGGAGTATGAGAAAGGAAGACAAAATTCAGGGACTGAGTTAAAGATTCAAGTTTCTACTTCCATTTAATAAACAAAGTCAAACTCAGGCCATGGATCAATCCTGGCACCCACACCGTGTCTGTGGTTAGACTGTGGAAACCATGTCCTCGGTCCCAATATTGAAGGTTTTGTCTCTATTGCAGAATCTTTAGCTTTTGTTTTCATTGGTCTGTATTTTTGGCTTTTTGTCATATCATTTGCCTTTTTATTCTCCTCTGTAACCATCCTAAGCTCATTCCAGCAAAACCAAATGGCAGTACCTGGAGGTGTAGGTAAACACATTGCCTAAAAGTGACTAAATTATTGGAATTGGAGAATGACTTCCCAGTGAGTTTTCCCACACGCTGTATTCCCTCAGATGTTTTACATGAGAACTGAGAGTACAGACAGCAAGTGCCCACCTCAGAAGAGAATACGACTCAAAATAAAGCTCCTGTGATAGTGAGAGACAGGAGAAGTGGTTGAATTTTCTGAAAAGTGGCTGCTTCTATTACAACGGGCAAAACAGCGAGACATTCTGGGCAGAAAAGTCTTTCTGAACTGCTGCAATTTTTGCAGTACGTGTTCGGAATCAGCCAAGAATTGCATTTTTTTTTTCTTTTCTGAAGCAGGAGAGGTCAACCATCCTCGTATCTTTACAGTGGAATACTTTCTAACGCTACAAGCAAAGCCTTTAGAGCCGTTACCATCTACTGGGTGGTTTCCTTTAGCTAAAGCTGAACCCCAATGCAGTATGTTTTGCAGTATCCACACTACATCCAACGAGTTCCTATCAGGTAGTAAAAAAGCAAAGAACAGAATTGATAGGAGTTCCTGCTGTTTGAGTAACCTGTCCCTGAGGCTGAGGAAATAGATCTCAAGACCACTGGATTCTGAGAGGCAAGGATGTATTTATACTGGACTTAAAAAAAAATGTGATTCAAAAAGGACCATTTAAGTGGCACCAATAAGAATAGAAAACCTGTTCACTTGCTAGAGAATCACAGAATGTTAGGGATTGGAAGGGACCTTGAAAGATCATCTAGTCCAATCCCCCAAGAAGCTCAATGTGCTGAATTAATTCAGTAAACAATCTTAGGAATCAGTAGGAAATTAAAAAAAAAACCCAAAAAACAACAAACACCTTCTAGCTGTGGCCTACACACCCAGAATAAATTCAAGCAAATAACCAGGAAATATCAAACCCACTGTATTTGTAGCGGCCCTTCATTTCACAGCCTTCAAAAGAATTTTTTTCAGTTTCTGCAGGAATTTTTTATTACTCAGAAGGGATGTTCTGTTAGGCACTAGCTACTGTGAGACCTCATTAGACTGGCAAAAAATATTGGGACATTAACTTCAATCCAGAGTCATCAGTCCTTCAATGAAGTCAGTAAATACCACTGACACTTTTAATGGCAAAAATTACCACTGCCCATCACATGTCTGTATATTTAATCTGTTAACAAGCATTAATAAAAGCAGATATTTTTCATACTCTGCACGGCTTGTTTAAAATCACAGTTTTCAGCCAGCCTGTTCTATAGCAAGAGTTCAGAAATACCCACCCTTCTATTTCTAGTTTCACTGGCACATAACTGAAAAGCTTAAGAATTTGCCTAAAAAATAGGTAGACACTTGCACACACTTAGTACAGGAGTAGAGTTTTCATTGCATCTCATTCAAATATTAGCTATAAAATTTTAACTTAGGTTGATTCTCAATATTCATGTTTGAATTTCTAAGAATAATTTATCAATTCCTTTTATATTCCCATCTGTTAATCTGTTCTTGTCCTTTTTTCACCCTAGGAAATCTAAATAGTCCTTCTGGTTCAACACAGAATGTTTTTTACCAAAAACTACTCTTCTTTTTTTGGAATAAAGTTTTATTTTTCATCCTTTGTTGTACTGACCTAAAATTAATGACTGGACTATTAACACCTCTCTCAATTTCTCAGGCTGGAGACAATTTATGTATTACCAATTATTTCTGTCAGGACTCTCTGCAGCTGCAGCCCTGTGCCAACTCACAATGACTTTTTTGCATTTCTAGAGTGGAATAAAGCTTCCTTTGTTTTCCTATGATGTAAAAATGCTTCCACAGCATTAAAATGAGAGAGAATTATGCAAAGACACTAAGAAACTGAACTACACCATGCTCACATCCAGTCTCATTACTGACCCACTGGAGGAATCTGATTATATCAGAGCCTCATGTAAAAATATTTTACTGCATGTGAAAATATTTATTTGACTGGGTGGAATGCTGTTAAGCTTAATTAATGTGCTGTGAATTTCTGAGATAATGAGTGCTAGACAAAAGTGCAGAATTGTTTACTAGAGACCTACAGAAAGAAAGGGCTTTCTCAAGATTTTCTGAAATCTGATGCTGCAGAATTCAGAGTAAACTATGACACGCCGTGAGTGTGCAAACTGATTTTTCTTAAACCATTTTCATGGCAGACAGTGTTGTACTGTACAGGCAGCCATAGAGGTTATGGAACTAATCAAGAAGAGCTGTAAAGATGAGAAATCTAACCAGTTTAGTTTAGAAGCATCAAAAAATTATTCTACCTTTTGCCACTATCCCACAGCAGCGCTTTCTAGTTAGACTTCTATCTCATTCCCTCTCTGATGGGATTCAAATGGAAGAACCAAATTCCCTTCAACTCAAAGAATCTGTAGAGACGTAAATAACCTCCGGGCTCTTCAGAGCCATATAACAACATGATAAAATGTGAAATGTCAGCTGTAATAGCCAGAGTGAAGAATCAGATAACATCACAGAGGAATTTTGTGTATGAAGTGCAAGCACAGAAAACTCTTCCATATTTACTTTGCTGGGTTATTTCTCTATTTTGGCTTTCTACACTTATTTATTTATACTATTCTAGCTGACAAATAACATGTTGTTCGACCATAACTCCTAACATTTTTGATGGCCTATTTTGGCACCATCATTTGTTACTTGATATGGAAAACCTGAACCACGGGACCCCTCTGTCCTGACCAGCAGAAAGGTTCCCTCCCTTCCTTCCTTTCCCTCTTAGGGTGTACTACACATCGGCATGTCCAGAGGGTGCATGGATTGACAAGGTTGATTTTCTTCACAGCAGCTCCCTTTTCTACATACAGAGCTTGTGTTGATAAATTAAGACACTTCTGGTTCACACTTGATGGAAGTTCTCTGCTACAGCACTTCATAGAATGGGATTGGTTTGGTTGGAAAAGACCTTTAAGCTCATGGAGTCCAACCATGAACCCAACACTGACAGGTCCCTGACTTACCCATGTCCCTCAGCACTGTGTCTACACGACTCTTCAATCCCTCCAGGGATGGGGACTCCACCACTGCCCTGGGCAACCCCTTCCAATGCCTCAGAACCCTTTCAGCAAAGAAATTCTTCCTCACATCCCATCTCAACTGCCCTGGCCACAACTGGAGCCCATTTCCTCTTGTCCTGTCCCTTGGTCCTTGGTTGAACAGACCCACCCCCCACCTCTCTCCACCCTCCTTGCAGGGACTTGGACAGAGCCAGAAGGTCTCCCCTCAGCCTCCTCTTCTCCAGGCTCAACACCCCCAGTTCCCTCAGCCACAAGGGAACTCAGCACACTTGTGCTCCAGACCCTTCCCCAGCTCCGTTGCCCTTCTCTGGACACGCTCCAGCACCTCCATGTCCTTCTTGGAGTGAGGGGCCCAACACTGAACCCAGCACTCAAGGTGCAGCCTCACCAGTGCCCAGGACAGGGAGCATTTGGTGATATTACTGCACAGTATTGAACAGTTCTGATTATTTCCTCAGTGGCTATTGTGGCACCTTCAAATTCAATCTTTTCAATCCTAAAAGGATAAGTGGTCTAGTTAGTCTAAAAGGTACATTGGAATGAACTGTTAGGGAGACAGACAAAAGATCAATTTCACCAATAAAAAGGTCAGAACACTTCAAACAATGTGTTTCTTTTTATTTACCCTCCGTGGAACTGAGATATCTATGGACATCCCAGAGGCTCACGACTTTAGTTGTTATCTCTGATGCTGAAAACCCATCTAAGTATTTCCATAAGGGTCACATTTCAGGAAGCTCATTGCAATAATCAGTTCAGGAATATCCTGTAACAGCTACTTTTGAGCGTGGTAGGATTCACATACGCTGACTGTTTTGCTGGCATTCAGGTAATTAGCAGATAAAGATTGGTGAGTAAATGCAGGAAGATGTCCTCAGACAAAAGAGTCTACAATAACCAACTGACTTTATAGACAAAGGAATAATGATTCTGGGTAAAGAGCATTCTGGAGCTCTTCCACATCCACCTGCTATTTCAGTCATTCATTTTTAGCAGTTGTTTTCAAGTCTGAATTTTATCAACATACACAGAAACATTCTATGGCTTGTGCTCATCATTTGACTTTAAATTTGTCCATGATTTTTTTTTCCCCTGTCTGAATCTGTCAGATGCAACTAAATCTACAGAATAGAAAAAAAATGGAAAGTTCAAAGTTCAGGATTCAGAATTTGCCTGAATTTAATTTTCCTACCTCAGTAGCTTTTACAAAATAATTTTGAAAGTATCATAAATACAGACTTTTACTGCATCATTTACAACTCTGGTCTTTATCTGTAGATTGCAAATTACAGTTACAAATGCAAAGGAAGAGGGGAAATTCCAACACGTGGTGCTGAGAAGACATCATAGAGGTTGGAGAAGATACTACAACCTCGGGGCTTTCATTTTTATTTAATCATTAATCTACTATTGACTTGCCATTAGAAAAGTATGAAAAATACTCCCTGCCTCAAAAATATGAGAAAGACCTTGAAGACCAGTGCATCATAAAGAGTGCTTGCATTGCATCTGCTTGAGCCAAGTCCTATCTGTAATTAGTCTTACAAGCAGCGTGACTCAACTCAGATTCTTCTCTGTTTTGGATTACTAGCAGATTAAATGGGTCAGATAGTCCTCTTCCAGTCTTAAAACCAAAACCAAACCAGCCTGCCCCAGGGCTCACCCCGAGACTTTTTCATGGTTTCCAGATGCAGTGAAGAGTCTGTGTATCTTGCACGACTTTTCCAATCTGACTAAAGGATGAATTAGAGCTTTAAACCATGACTTGAATATGCATTGTAAACACAGCCTCTTATGGCCAGAGGCCTTTGCTCATCAGGATTCCAGAGAGGAAATGCTGATGATAAAAGAGCAATTTAGAGTACTGATGGAGCAGTTGACTGTACAGATCTCAAAGTCAAGACTGATCAAGCAAAACATTTGTCGTACACAGTTCATCACATCCACCAGGAAATAAATGCCGCTTCCATCTCACGTTTATCCTTTGCACTCACTAGACAAATCAGCCAGCTGGTAAGTGTGACATGAACAAGGGATAAATTGAGTACTACGTTATATGGCAAAGAATGAAGAACATTGTGGTTTTGTACTACTAAACGTTTTAAATACAAATGTAAGGAATAAGACATTCTTAGCACTGACTACGTAAGACATTTCCTCCCACTAATAGCCTCCTCATTCCACTTACTGGAAATGCACAAATTATAGTGGAGAAAACATATGTGGGAGAAGAATCAGATGCATTCCACTGTCTCCATTTCAGAACGTCATCTTGGGGAGCAGTTCCTCCCTTAACTGATTTTTTTTTTATATATATATTGCTAGAACTGAGATTTTCTACATGCATTCTCCATCACAGAACAAAACTCTCACTTGTCCAAGCATTTAAGTTAATGCACCACTCTAGAAACACGCCAGGTGTTAGAGGACCTGCTGAGTATTCATAAGACAGCAAAAAGAGGAAAAAGTGCTATTTTAAACTATTAGAGTAGCCAAATACGAAAACTTCTGAACTAGAGCTATGTTTGACAGGGTGTATTGATGCATATGCCCTCAACATATTTGTTTGCCTCAAGTCTGTTATTAACTATATAAAATAAATTTATAGGGATTTTTTTTAGACAACTGTTCCATTCTCCTAAAATATTATACCTTAAATTACTGATATGAACTACATCTAACGTCATGTAAACATGGTTTATGTAAGACACATAATTGAAAAAATAATAATAATAGAAAAGAAACCTAAAGAGACTTACTGCAAATGCAGTTTTTATGCTCAAGCTTTTGGGACACCGAATATAGATTTGAAAACACTTGAATTTTTCTATCAGAGAAGGATTTTTTTAGTACTTGTTCACATCTGTGCTTATAGAAGATAAGTGTGGCTGCACGTACCATATCCCCGTATAGACACAAAATAGGAAGCTGAATTACTGCTTCTTTCAAAATCAGCAGCACAATGTATGTGCTCAGATCCCAGAGAGATGAGTGTTGTAAGGCACCTACAATGGGTAAGGTATTTTCCAAGATTTTAAAATCAATTTCTAACCCATCTATGAAATCTATCCCAGATGAGTGAGACAGAAAGAAATCTGTAATTGGCATCTGTAATCTATATTTTCACCACGTCTTTAGTCATTTGAGGTGAATGGCTCTATTGACTGTTTAAAATTCTATTAGTACAAGTAATGTGACAAGAGACCACTAATGATACTTATTAATCGTCCCTAAGATTAAGCGTATTGTTCAATGGATTAGAGGAAAAAAGACCATCATCTGAGGCAAGCATCACTCCGAACCAATGACTGTGACCTTTTAGTCAAGGAAGCTGCCTTAAAAAAGTCCAGCTTGTCTGCAGTAAGTTAAGCTAAGACCTTAAGGCTTGAGAGCACACATCCAATGGCTTTGGTGTTTGAACCTGTGGTGGGGTTTGCACAAAGAGAGCATATCCATGGTCCTAGACATTTGGACACGGGATGAAGGGATGCTGTTATCTTCAGGAAGTGGTGGTCCCCTGAGCTGGCCAGCTATGGATGTAACAGGTTTGAAGCAAACGTGTAGGCACAAAAGAGAACAATTAATTTATGTGTCTGTCCGCAGCCCTCCTGCCTGTGAGGAGGTGTCTCATAGTGTTCTGTACTAACTAAAGTCCTTCTCGATGATCTGGAAGGTCTTTTCCAACCAAATGTTTCTACAGTTCTATGTAGTGAACAGGTTACGGCTGGACTCAATGATCTGGAAGGTCTTTTCCCACTAAAGGTTTCTGTGATTCTATGACAAAGATTGAACTTTTTGCAGTCAGGTTTTCCTCTACTAAAGACAAGAACTGACAAGAGCATATATAGCTATTGCCACGTTGGGAAATAAAATAATAGTTACTACTCATGGCTGACACCATGCCCGAGCCTTCACACCAGTCTGGGCACTGGTAATGCTCCTCAGCATAAGTACAGCATGACCAGCACTGAGTGGGGGTTTTTGGTAAAAGGAAACTACACCAAAACTGTCGTCTCTTAAAGTACTGCTCCCAGCCTATCGACAGAACCTATTTGCCTAGACCTTTCTTTAAGTTTCAGATATTACTTTTAATCCAGTTGCTGGTTCGGGAAACGAAACGCTGGACTCTTCTGATGATGCAGATAGTGAAGAAACCAAAGATGAAAAATTAAGCAATTAAAATGTAGAATTGATCGGTTGATTTAAATGCTGTCCTGTAAGTAGGATTTTTATATCCTTTCAAGGGTAAATGGATATTCCTCTGTGAAATTAGTGTAATTATATCAATTCTCAGATCAGCTGAGAATATTGCTCAATCCATCTAGGACAGCTGCCGTTCACTTCTCAGTTTCAGCTGTGGTATGGTCACCTTATCAAATTAGAGGCACTAAGGAACAATCTGAGAGACAGACTGAGTCACATAACCCCAAAATGATGAAATTATTTCAGTAATGTATTTAAGACTTGACTCAGTTTTCTGGAATCAGACCAAATTCTTCCATTTCCTTTAAAAGTTTTTGGAAAGTATTAATCAGAATGCAGGTCTTAGTTAAACAAAGCATCTCTGCAATGCACAGATCTTGAATACCAGGATTCTTTATACAGAAATGCAAAATTACTCTTTGATGCTGTGGTTACCAACACTAAATAACACTATCACTGGACAAAAGTTAGAGAAACAGACAATATTGAGAAATCTGGATCCAGCTCTCTGTTCTGTCATTAATTTTCAGGTGACACACAGAAAGTTACTTTGATTTTTGCACCTGCACAACGGTATCTCTCATACTACTGAGGTATCTCTGGGAAGCATTTCAAAGCCTGTGGAGAAGAAATGCTACAAAATCTATAGTTAGGTAGGTTAAGGTTTAATGCTTATTTATTTTTGAATGTTTCAGACAAATAAGCCTTTTGAGAAGATGGAAAACAGCACCAAAAAAGAATATTGCTCCATACATATGCTTCTTTCACAAGACACTGGTACCTTACCGCTGAAAATTCTACAACTCAAGCTCTGCCTAAATCACCACCAAAGTGCAGATTTATGATGAGTGATTTACAACAGCTTTTTCTAGGGAGAAATAAAATGGTGTATGGCTCACGCTGCCACAACATATCACTCCCTAAACAGAGGAAACAAGAGTTTCTCAAAAAACCATCAAGATGATTTTTATCTTCACATACGCTGGGGAATTTAGAGAACAATAAAAGCCTCCAGAGACTGCATCATTTTTGAAGGAGTGGAAAAAGTCCACTGATGTGTGTCTTCTACCTTCTACTTATGAACCAACCAGACTGAATTCTGTGCAATTAACGCTCCCTTCTTTTTCCATGCAAAGATAAGGAAGAGCTGGGATAGGAACCTGAGACAGAAAATAGTGGGAAGGTGGTAAAAACTAAAAAAAAAAAAGGAAGAGAAGAGAAGAGAAGAGAAGAGAAGAGAAGAGAAGAGAAGAGAAAAGAGAAGAAGGAAAGCAAAAAGCTCATCTTCCATACAGAAGCAGATGAACCACCAGCAATAAAAACTTTAAATAAGGTAAAGATACCCAGGGTGAAATTCTGATTTCAACTATGAAAAACAAAGTTCTTGGACTTTCACTTGAAAATGGGATCAATAATTTGTATTGTGGAGCTTATTAAATTAATTAATTCCAGGGCTTTGGAAGTTTAGTATGACATGCAGAGAAAGAGTCTGTATGGAATAAACGAGTGCTCTGATATGAGCCAAGTACCACTGGTTAGCTTCAGACAAATGCACAAAGTATTAGAGGGGAAAAAAAAAACAGAAAAGAAAATAAGAGAGAAAGCAATTTGTAGCTTGATAGTGAAATGAATACAAGGTAATAAAGTAATCCAAGCCTGTGGGTTACATAGCTATTGAAAGAGCAATGGCTTTTTGCATTTAAATTTTATTTTATTTCATTTCTATGCTATAAATATAATCCTTAGCTGAGCTTGTAGAAGAGGTCCAACATTTGATCTAATGATTTTGGAACTAATAGAAAAGAAATGTTCACTTTCACTTGTGTGGACTTATTTTATGGACTTTATAGAGAGATTTAAACTGATGAGAATTTGCCAGGACACGATACATTTTATAATGTATTCCTTCCTATAGGACTGGAAAGATCCCCTGAATAAATTTCTAGGTCATCCTTTTACTTTTACAGGCTTTGAGACAGGCTTAATGTAATGAAACCATGTCAGGAGGATGTTTGTTAAACTTGTCTTTTAAAAATCTCTGCAAGATGTGGGTTACAGGGTTTTGATAGGTTTCAACATACAGTATATATGAGAAACACTTTTCTCCAATCTCATCTAAATGCCACGTTTTATAAATGAAGTCAACGTCTACACAATAAACTCAGATCAGATGCACAGCTTTCCACTTAACGTTTTATTAACTACTTTATGCATGGGCTCCAAGAAAAAGACACATTTGTGGCAATGGTTCATGAGGAAATACTGCATTAATCTATTTTTATTTGGGTGGATGACGTTTATGTTGGAATCTGCAAATATTTAGACTCCTGGTACTTTATACTTCACATCTACAACCCAGACATTGTACTAATTCTGCTCTTGGTAACATGTCCTGACGTAGGCCTGGTTGTTGAGGCCTAATGGGCAACTTTGGCATCAGCTCCAGTCCCACTAATAGGAAATCAGATGACTTCTCATCACTTCCCCAGCGCAGCACTTCTATGTGGTTCTTCTACAAGCTAATCCATTCTCGTGTGTCAAACCGAGTCCTCTGTGTGGCTTTTAATCATAACAAAAATTAGAGTCAGGTACAAGGAAAAGAAATGGGGGAAGTGAAGACAAGGCATCCATCTTGCTGTCCACAGCCTCGTGTTGTTAATAGATTTCCACAAACTGATTAATCATCAATTATTAATGTCAACCTCAGGGAGACAGAATGCATCTCCTTTATTGAAATGTCTCCCAGGCATGCTGGCAGTGCTTTTGACTGATAAGCCAATAGTATAATCACGCTGGCATGTGGCTGCAAAGTGGACTTACTCCACTGTTGACACAAAGAGATACGATATATTTGTGCCTGGAGTAACCTTGATGGTGCAAAAAGAGTAACTCTGGCTGAGAAGATTATAAATAAGTCACAGCTTTAAGTTATAAATGTGTTGGTGTTGTCAATGCTTGGTTTTCATGGTACATCACCTAGAAGAAATGAAGTTTGTTCTGGTGTGTATGAAACCGTTGCAGAATGTATGTCATGTTTTAGGCCCAGCCAGCAACTAAGAACCACGCAGCCGCTCGCTCACTCCTCTGCCCCAGTGGGGTGGGGAGGAGAAAATGCAACAAAAGGCTCGTGGGTTGAGACAAGGACATGGAGGGATCACTTGCCAGTTATGGTCACGTGCAAAACAGACTCTATCTGAAGAATGTGACTTCATTTTGCCTCAGTTTTACACACAAATAAAGACATTCTTACCATAGCCCAGCTTTACTGAAGATAAAACCTTCCTGTTTCTCATGTAGACAGGCTGTCTCATATTAGAAAGAGATTCTTATAAATGAAAGAGTAGAGTCAGCTATATTTGGCCAGGAAGTGAGATTTTAATGAAAATATTAAAAAAAAAAAAAAATAGGTGGTGGAAATTGTGACAAAAATGCTTGAAACAGTTAAGAATTACTCAGAATCACTATATTTTTTGGCATCGACGTTTCGAGTTTTTTCTCTCTAGTACTTTTTTTTTCTACAAAGACCATCACTAGCACTGACAGATGGAATGCCCTGTCTCTATAGCCTCTGTCTCCAATCCTGCTGGAGAGTTTTGAAGACCATGTTAACCTCAGTTGACAAAATGTTCTAGCAGAGAGGAGTGATAAAATATTTGAAACTCTGCTATTGATTCAAAACACTTACAAAAAAATATCTCTCAGACATCCTAACATTAATTGGAAACAAGCAACAGGTGAGTCTGCACAATTTTTCTGTCTTTCCAGGATACTGAGAAGACATGATATTTGGAGATCTTTTATAAGATCTCTTTTTTATAAACATTAAAAAAAGGCAGAGTTATTAATGAGTATTAGGCTTCCTGTGGTAGATTAAAAGTAACTTAAGACAAAACTAAAGAATTGTACGTACATTGTTTACTCTTGTAAATTAAATATAGAGCATAACAAACACATCTGAAGAAATGTGTTGGCCTGCTATAAATTCCATCAATATTTTGTTGCTGTGACTGTTAAAGATTACATACAGAGGCAATATTGTTCCCCTAGTAACTATTTAAATGCATATTAGTCCTTTCTGTCCTTTGTGTTGGCAATGATA
>NW_010307204.1:51200-59536 GCF_000700745.2 Antrostomus carolinensis
GCAGCCCCTGAAAGGAGGGAGAGGAAAAGTGCACGAGTCTGAACAAATAACGTTTATTAGATACCTCATCAACTGATTTTTATGTTCAGGTTTTGCAATTTAAATATGTATGTGTAAACACAGACACATATTGCATTGTTTATATATGAATTGATATATATATATATATAGAGAGAGAGAATTCTTTGTTTATAATATTTAATTTAAATGCACACTATTATTTTGATCTCTTGCTCAGAAAGTACCAGCTGTTCATGGAGATCATATATCATGGGGCATAAAGCCACTCAAAGGTGAATTCTCTTGTCTTTTCAGCATGTAGCTAACAAGTTATAATCTTTCTTTTTGGGGGAGTTTTATATATATATATATATATATATGTGTATATATATATACAGGAAGGGTAATGGAAACTGGGAATGTGGCATCATTTGGGCTGAAAATTTTTACAGATCAAATACAAATATGTAGAGAACTAAATATTTTTCTTATGCTTCATATCAAAGATATCAAATAAGATTTTTGTGTGACAATTTGCCATTAAGAGGGTAAGCAGGTATACCTGTTCTTTGCTGGGAAATGGTTTGATTTTCTACAGAGACCCCCTACCAAAATCTCAGTTACATTAATAATGCAGATCTCTGTCTACTAGAAAGTGCCCTGACATCGACTTACTTTCTGCAAGGCCACAAAGAACAGACTTCTGCAGTGTGAAAAAGCCAATATCAATTTGTGGTACTTAACAGTTCATTGTAGAAGAGAGAGAGGGTAAAACAGAAAAGAACTCGAAATAATTTACCAGTTTAACAACTTCAGTGAAATTCGTGTGCTGAAATCTCAGAGTTGAATAAATTACATTCCTGTCTTTTAAGTGTCTGAGAGTTTATGGTCAATGCCAATTTTTTTCAGCATCGTTTCAGGGTAGCATACACTTCTCCGCATGTCCAGAAGCACTTGCAGTTCAACAGACCTGGATGTTGAACTAACATCCAGCAACTAACTCACGCTTAAATCCATCTCAGATTATCAACCCAGGTCCTGCCCAGTACCTAAGCCTGAAGAACCTGTGTGAAAGATGTATGGTTCGAGCAGAGCCAAGACATGCTGTCAGTGCTGCTCAGCAGAAAGCACGCCAGCTTTCCATGGAGGTCATTGCAGGATCTCCTTAACCAACTATAACGTATGCTCAGGAAATGGTAATATTTTACATAGAGTTTCTTTTTCAGCCTGAAGAAACACGCTCCTTATCTTCAGCACACCAGAAAGCGTGTCCAAACCATCACCCTGGAGCTAACGCCTGGTGGGAGCACTGTCTACCCTTCTATTTCAAGCAGATCCTTGCACAGCTCTAATGAACTGATTCACAAGACCAGAAACAACCTGAATTTTAATATACAGTCAGCTGGTTTTAAAGGTCAGCTTTAAACTATGCTTATGCACAGTTTCCTGAGGCTTTTATATGATCACATATGTCACATAATAGAAAACAAAGCTTCAAAACCACTTTTCTGTGACTGTGCTTTACTGCAAATAACATCTAAAGTTCTGCTACATTATACTATGCTGAACAGCACCTTACGAGAAATAAATGACATCAGTTCACGTGAAGTTAGTGTTATTTTACTTTATCTTTAAAAATATTTTCAATTTGTAAATGACAGAACTTTAAGAAATCATATAAAGTGAATGCCAAAATCTGCTAAACATACATTCCTTGTACTCAATTAATTGATTACTCAATCTACTGAAACACTGAGACAAAGCCAGCAGCTTCTGTGTGAAACTGCTTTGAATCAGGGTTAAAATTGGAGGTTCAAGGCTTTTAGGAATGTTTTTTTAGAAAGAAAGAAATGCCTCCAAACCATTTATTGTTAGCACAGTTTACAAAATGACTGCGGAGATGGCGATGATTGAACATTTTCCTTTAGGACATTTGGGAGACTGATGGGAAATGAGATGTCGTTTATTTGCCGTTTCAGATGCAGAGGGAAGATATCAGGGTAGCAGGGTCACCAGAGAACACACCACAAAATTATGAGTCTAGAGATTACACGATACCGAGTTCTGGGTTGTTCTACTCGCCACTCTTGTAACAACTGCATTTCAGAAATAGATTTATACGATGCTATTTTCTATACTTGTAGCAATTTCTCATCAAGAGATTTAGCCAGCAAGGAGGTGGGAATAAGAAGCATTTTCAGAAATGTAAAAGGTCATTGTGCTTGGTATCACTGCTGTTTAAACACAATTCTCAGAGATTGTGTTTTCCACCCGCTACTGCCGTTGGGCAGCGATGGCTCAAGCTAGAAGCCAGAACTGAGAACCCCTGTGTGCTGCACCCAGCTCAGCTGCGGAGCATGAATCCAAGCAAGTCCCGAGCGCCGCTGGCACGTGCTTCAGCCTCACTAGCTGCTCAAAGAAAGATTTGAATTCTGTGTAAACACAATCTGAATAATGATCAGATCATCACAGAAAGTAAAAATGGGAAAGGCATGTTTGTTTATCAGTCCACACCCTAAAACTGCAGAAAAGAACTTGGGAAGTGGGTTTTAAAAAGACAAGATGAAACAGGCTGAAGATCTTTGAGTCAAAAGTGTTGATATTAAAATCCTTACTCTCAGCAGAGGGGCTACTTAACCAATAGAAAAATTTCATTTTAAACAGGAAGCTGATAGAAAATCTCAAATTTTATTTGCAAAAGGGAAGGTTACGAGCTGAGTATGTATTCCTCAAACAGAAAATCAAAACTAACTCAATGTCATTCAACCATGGCCATCCTCCCTATGAAAACAGATGCTGCAGTGTGTCACAGGATACCTGGAAAAATGAAACTGTTGAGCAGGGTAATCTAGCAATATTTACATTTAATTAATTAAAATAGATTTTTAGCTTTGTTTCTATAATCTAAGAAAATGATTATTTGTCAGTAACACTTTTTAAAGAGTGGAGGATATTAAAGCAGAGACAAATATGCTCCGCAGAACTTTGCCACAAAATGGCATCGAGAGTAATGTTAAAATGGATAAAGAAAATAATAATCTAAAGGGAACTGTCAAAAATCTACATTTCAAAAAAGGAAAGAATTTTGCCCGTTGCTTCTTACCAATTAGTTCCTTGAGCTTTCCTCTTCAAAATCAGATCCTATCTGTGCTATATTGTTTTATAGCGTCAGAAGAAATAAAAATATAAAGTATTTGTTGTTGCCCATTGGATTTGGGCCATGATAAAAGAAACAGAGGAATTAGTTGGGAAATATCATGGTGCGCGATGTTAAAGGTCAGAGGAGGATGAGGACTGATAGCATTGTGTAAGGGGAAAAGAACTTGATCTGTAATAATTGATAATTGATCTTTATGCCGTCAAAACCTCATGGAGAATTTTAAACTAATGGAAAGTACTCTGATCAAAAATTAAATGTTCACTTTAAGCACTACAAATATAATATTTGAGCAATAGCTTTGCCTTTGTTTGAATTTATGATAACCCTCTAAAAGAATCCCAATGCATATAATTAGTCTACTTTTCAGCCTCACATTTAAAACTCTTTTCAGAAAAACAAAGCAAAATAAAAACTATCCAACTGAGCCGCACACAAATGTAGAGTCAAAAAAGCGGCAGCCTATTCATAACTAGTTTGAATCGCATTTTTAATGGGTACACTGAGCCACACTACAGAATCTAATGAGTTGATTACAAAATGACCCTCAATGTGCTTACTTCTTTTTAGAAAACTATTTTCAAAGTCACAGTGAAAGAGATTGGTTGCATTTACATACGATAAAATAAGGCATGGGCAGGGTGCATGCTGGGTCCTGTATCATATAATGCATAAGAATGAGATGGAATAATACAAACATTGAAATGTTCTTCATGTCCTCCTTTGTGCGCTCTGACCAGGGCCAACCAGAGATTTAGGCATTAAAATCTCATTATGAGCCGAGAATTCAGAATTTTCGCTATCGTTTCCTTTAAACAAAATCACTGGGTTTGATGGCTGCAAGGAACTTTTTGGAATTACAAATGAACTTCATCAGCCATGCCGCCACTCGAGGAAGGGCAACATCAAGGTCAGAACAGCGACAAAATAAGTGTGTAGTAGCAGATTGTCTATCACAGCATCCAACTCAACAGGACACGTATTTGGCTACCGTGTTAGAAAAACCAGATAGAGCCCTGTATTGATGAATTATTCCTTCAAACCACGGATTACCTGTTGTCTACATCACTCTTCTGAATCAAAATTCATGGGATAAAATCCCTAGCAGAACACACCACCACTGAAGCCAGTTAAGCTGGTCACTTTGTGTATGCACTTTGTCCTTGTTGCTGTCTCCTGACTCTCTCTCATCCTAAAGCAAGCTTTCCTAATTTCTTTGGAATTTGCTTTTCCTGTGGATTCTAATATATTTTCCAGCTGAACTAAAGTGACAGCTGCCCTACAATGAGAAAGAACAGTATATTTATAATAAATGCCTTATTTGAAACAATGCTCGAGTTAAAAATTAAAACCCACTATAACGTAGCTCTATTTGTAGCAGGATTTTTTCCAAGGCAGAAAAGATGGTATTTCACTTTTGTTTTCCTTTGATAGCAAGTTCAGAGGTTTTCATGGGACTGGTGCATTTTCCCCATGTGTCACTGGTAAGGCAAAGCCTACAAATAGATCTGAGTAAGATTAAAATTTGTGCTGCTTATGTCTCTCTTCAAAAACATGTAATACTTTACACCAGCAATTGCCACGCTGTGTGGTCTGGGGAATGGCTTTACCTTTCAAGTGGCAAGGGAGTGGTGCACTCACACCTTTTCACTATCAAAGAAATAAAACTCAGCCACGCCTGGCACAAGCTGTGAGAAACCAATTCGTTGCACATGTACAGATCCTGTGTACTGGTGGGCTGGGATGATGTAAAACGATGGGGAAAAAGTTGAGGAACTTTATGAAAAGAAGCTGATCCCACTGCGATAATAAACTGCCCAGCCTGAAACCTGCCTCCTAGGTGTTCTTCGACTATCTCAAGGAGGAGGACCCTCAGGATCAGACCTATGCCAGATGGACTCTTCTGCTAAAATATAAACAATCAATGGGTTAAATCACCTTTGCTTTCCAGGAAGCACCGAGGTATTACAGAACAGTTGAGGTTGGAGGGACCTCTCAAGCTCATCTAGTCCAACACGGCTGCTCAAGCAGGGACTCCTAGAGCACATGAACCAGGATTTTGTCCAGGCAGCTTTTGAATATCTCTAGGGAGGGAGATTCCACAACCTCTGTGGGCAGCCTGTCCCAGTGCTCAGTCACCCTCACAGGAAAGAAGTTCTCCCTTGTGTCCAGGTGCTTATGTTCCTATCCTGCAGTTTTTACCCATTGCCTCTCACCCTATTGTTGGGTGCCAATGAGAAGAGTCTGGCCCCATCCACTAGACATTCTCCTTTCAGATGTTTATGAACATTAATCAGATCCCCAAATATAAAGCAGTCACGGTGGAAGTTTTCAGTTGCCTTGCCCCCCAGTCATTAAAAAACCCCAAAATAAACATCTCCAAAATGTCTCTCAAAGAAGTTGCTCCCAGTCTTTAGTATAACAAGGGGATGGCAGGACTACTAAAGAGTTACTTAGACTTTGAAGCTAAAAACCTGTGCCCAAAGTTTAATCTAATTGAGGAAGGAGCCAGAACTTATCTGGGAAGCTGTGTCTGTACTCTCATTGCCTATTCTGTAAAGCAGGGTTTGTTATAGATTGTAAACCAGAGAAGAGTTCGGGTTTTTTTTTCAATTAACTATGAATATTTGTATAAACAGCAGATGTAGGGGGACACTGCTGAGTTCTCCATAATGGACTTAAAGTGAAAGCCAGAGAGAGCAAGAGCCCCTCATGAATCTCCTGCCCATGGGGGACAGGAGATGGAATAGCACTGTGTGAATTGGGCGATACATCACCTGAGCAACTCGTGCTTAGAGTTTGCTTGGGATGGATTCATCTTTAACCTTTTGCAGTACAGAACACTGAATTTTTAAAGTTCTCTGTTGCTTTATAATGTTAATAAAGCTATTTTTATATCACCCCTCCCACTGTGCTCTCCTTCTTGCTCTTTTAAACACAGAACATCTTCTATACTTTGTTGAAGCTGGTGTATTTCTAATGCAGTGAATGTCATTTTCTACTAAATTCTTTTACCTCAAAAGAGTTCCAGATTCATCTACTCACCAAAATTAGGCACAGCAACTTCCTTGCTAAAAACTACCTTTTTTATTAAAGCTAAACACTGTAATCACAACGCTGCTTGTGAAAGGTGACGTTTGTTTTTTTACCTGGTGTTCTCAGAGCTGTTGCAGAGCATCTAGAGTTCTAAAAACATTTTTACATCTTTCTTTGTGCAATAAAATTATGTCAGAAGAATATTTGGGAAATAAACGCCTCTATCTTGGAATTTTTTCAATATCCCTACTGATATTTCTATACTATTGAGCAAGGACCTTTCCCCGACAGAGGTGCTACTTGTTCTTGGCTTACATTAGAAGTAAAATTGTGATTTTTTAGTTGTCTGTTTACTGCTGACATTTTCAAGGAGAATTTTCCTATTTCTAATGGTTTGTACATTTGAGATGAAGTGAAAAGTGTCTTTATCAGTGACATGTAACATTTCTGTTTAAATAATTTCTGCACTGTCATTTTGAGGACAAAAATTATTCATACACACTTTATCTGAACATCATTTAAAAAAAGAAAAAAGTTAAACTCTGGGAAGGCACTGACATCAGTTAATAAGGTGTAGTGAAAACCTGATGCATTTCTGGTTTAGTTAGATCTCAGAGACAGAGTTAGTTGCTTATATTTATACTTAGAACAAATGGAAAATAAGAATTACTGAACTGGAAATGGGTTTTCAGGATATATCAATAATTTTACAATGATTTATTGTTATTTAGTGCAGAGCAAGCTGGTATTACTGAAGGAGATAGAGATCTGGCACAGAAAAAAACCTGGCAACTATTTTCTTTTGGTCTTGAAATGAAAATTTCAAAGTTATCTGAGGAACAACCTGTGACTTTATTTTCTTAAAAATTAATTACTTCCAAGGTACTTTTAAATATGGATATGGAACAACTGAAAGAAAATTTGGATTCCAGAACGGTCAGATGATAATCTGATTTTGAGATATGTTTATATTCTGCTTTTTTAAAACCTATTTGTATTCTAAAACCCAAGAATATGGTGGTGAAAAGAGCAAGAAGGATATGCAGAAGTTTACTCTTCAAAAGATTACCTTGTGCTCCTTTCCACTTTAATTTTAACTCCTCCTTTGTCAAGATAATCTTTCTAGACACTGTTAAGTCCCCGTCCTATTTAACAGTGGGAGGTATGAGGGAAAGAATCAAGAGATCTATTCATAGTAGCCCGATGACTTTGAAGATGTTTTAGCAAGAAACAGATTTCACACATTTTTGATTTGACATAGTTACTACAAAAAGCTCTTTACTACGTAAAACAACCACTCGTCTGTAAATTTTCTTGTGTGAAGGAAAATGTCAAATCATATGCTGCTCTAGTCTGTAAATCAAAAATGCTGAATTTAGGCTTTTTTCAGTTCTAGTGGAACGAACAAAGGACGGGCATTACCCCTTCCTGACCTTTTTTAATGTGAAGTACAGAGTGCAAAGGCTCTAAGCAGAAAAACATCTATGGAACAAGTCATGTACAAAATCCTAACTTAAATAACTTCCAGTTGGATTTTCAGTATAGCAGCCGAGACACTGATCTGAGGCTGACTGCAGAAGCTGCTGGAAAGCTAGTTAGTTGCTTTTTATTTTTCCTTTGTTGTTGTTTTTGTTTTGGGTTGTTTTTTTTTTTTTTAATCTTATACCACCCATTTAATTTGATCAATGCTAAATCTGGGTGTAAGATGCATACTGATTAGAAGAGTAATCAGAATTAACAGACATTGTGATGAACACTACTCCAGGGATTCTCAGCAATTTAAATTAAGGATTTACTTTACCTTTTGAAAAAACTCCTTGAGCTCTGTACTGCTCCTACACTGGCTCTTATTTCCAACAGAACAATCTAGAAATTTACCTGAACTTTTACTTCCTTCTATTACTATTCCTTACTCCTTTTCTCCTTTTTGCTTCCCCCCCCCCCCCCCGCCCTCTTTCTTGCATATGTAAAAATATTCCTTTTTACAGATCACCTCTCCAAGTCTCATGGACCATAGTCTGAGAAACACAGCTCTAGACATACTAGAGAGAGTATCCAGCTGATGCTTTTACAGGAGAACAGCAAGAGCAGTTCCAAAATCTTCATAAATTGTTCAGTAAAAAATTCTAGGAAGAGAGGGAAA
>NW_010307204.1:59779-71503 GCF_000700745.2 Antrostomus carolinensis
CTTTTTTTATTGGCTTGGACTTTGCATCTCTGTTTTCCAGACATCATATCTTCTCCCTGATCTGTATAACCCCAACAGTTCATAGGGATCTTGGTGCAAAAGCACAATTAGTAATAGCAGGGGTTTAATTCAGATTAGAAGATAGTAAAAGGGAAATTAAACTGTCTCTCCACGTTTTTCACCTCGTACTCTCTCATCTTTCTAGGTTTGTTGATATGTTTTGTATTTTAGGAATTTGATTCTTAAGAGTATGCTGCTTTTTTTAATATATGGTAGATTTAGAGCAACAGGACCATGAATTTGATTAGGGATTTAAAAAACTCCTGCAAAGACAATAATGACTATTATTGAAATCTACCCATCCATAATTACAAGAGGAAAGGGACCAGTAACCATTCTGAACTCAAAACCAGTGGGTTAGAAAAAATAATTCTCAAAATTCTCCCAATCAGCTAAAACTGATAAGGAAAGAACATGCTGAAATTGAAAAATAGATACCAGTCTACCTGAAACATCTCTAACTGTAAGTTTCCATCGACTAATTGCTTTTGAACTCACTGAAAATCTTTAACACAAGAGTTTAACTGAGGAGATGAGGTGGGGATGGGTCACTGGGTGACAGAACAGCTGACTACACAATGACACAACATCGCTGGGGACAGGACTGAGCTTTTCACTCTGAACACAGACAGGTATTGGTGTGGGACACCAGGTTGTTCTGCCTGGATTCCCTGGGCCAGATTAAAGAGGTTTAATCTGCACATTTGGGTGCTTAAAGAGCGAATTGTGCATTTTGACAGTCAGAAATGGCCCACTATAGACAGAGAGATACTGTTTTATGAGATGCAGTAACTGTAATTAAAGATTAATCCTTGACTTGCCAACAAGGAGTGTTACAGCCAAAGGCAAGCAATTTGGGATGCAAAAGTGCTTTCTGCTCAAAATAGATATCCTGTAAAAGTGAAATCTGAAAGAGAAACCAGCAGCTTTGTAGACATCTATCGTGGCAATAACTTTAAAGAACAAACTGGAAAGGATCCCCACTCTTGCCTGAAGGCAGGATAAATTATGCCTGTGTCATTTTTGCTTAATAATTGTCTGAACTACTCTCAAAAGTCTCCTGTGATTGAGACCCCATCAATGGTGGCTCCACAGTGTCACAGGAAAATCCTCTTCAACATTTTAGTGGTTTCACTGGTAGGAATATTTTAAGCATTCTCTAAACAAGTTTCTTTTATTATCATTTAAGCCACTTCCCTCCTACCCTTCTGGAAACATTCCTTTCCTCCATAAGCTACATTTTATATATTTGGAAAGTGTTTCCTCTTTCCATCTTTTCCTGTAGCCCATATTTTCTAGTTCTGTGATTGCTCCAGCTTTCTAACATAATTTCTGGAATCTTTTCAATCACTCCACAACCTTCTAAATTGCAGAATTTAAACACAGTACTTCAGTGTAGGGACTCACTAGTACATTGTGCAGAAGAGTTACCTCACCTACGTGAGGATTGTCCTGCTTGTTTCCTGAAATGTTAACACTCACAAATGAGGTGAAAGCAAAACAGTGTATTTATCTGGATCAAGTAGTGTGGGAATAATAAGAGAAGCAGTGGTGGTTATCTTCTGCTAAAATAAAAAGGAACTGTTGGTGTTGCTTCACTGGAGGAGTACAGCTCAATATTTTGTACTCTATTTGACACTGGTTTTTAATTCTATGTGGCAACACAGGTTTACATCTCCGCATACCTACCTTTGGAGTCCTGCCCTAGGAACACCAAGTCTCTTACTACTTCGTTCCTGAGTGCACAGTACTCATCTCTTCCAGATGATTTCTGCACCCAAGCATATAATCAAGCCTTGTATTGCGTGTACAAATCAAAGGCAGTCTGTATTGTTAGCAGCCATTTGCTGTTTATTTCCTTGCATACCATTTCAGGTGTGGTGACTGCTTATTTTGTAAGTAGTCACACGTCATATACTTCTTATTTCAGACAGTGATTAGCATCAAAATTCTGACCCAAGCCACAGTAGTTGCTTTGGTATATCTTTCCTTTTTCATATTAAGCATAAGAAATTTTGTTTCCTACAGCAAAGACAAATGCTATTTAACCTTAGGACTCCAGGAACAAGTTATATTTAGAAAGAAATCATTTATAGTGATAAAGGGAAACTAAAAGTACACAAGACATTAGCTGACATATAGAATCCCAGAATTGCCTGGGTTGGAAAAGCCCTTTAAGCTCATCGAGTCCAACCATGAACCCAACACTGACCAGTCCCCTATGACTAACCCATGTCCCTCAGCACTGTGTCTACACGACTCTTCAATCCCTCCAGGGATGGGGACTTGACCACTGCCCTGCTCTATAGACAGCAAAGAAACAAGGACTTTGGTACTGGGAAGTCTGCATTTTGTAAGAGAGCAGAATTATGTTGATGGCATGAAAGCAGATTGGAATGCTTAACAACAGCCAAAACCAGACAAAAATGAATTAGATTATTTCCATGGCAATGGGAGAGACTAACACAAAAAGCTGCTCTGCAGACACTCCAGGTCCTGAGCTGTATCCTGTAGGCACAATGAAGAAAGAGGATGGATGAAGGACTTAAGCCACATGAATCTTCAGTCTTCCTGCACAGACCTAAATTAAAAGACTGTTCTTGAGATCATTCCAGTAGTTGGGGCTTGCCCAGAAGAACCTGGGACAACACTACTAATCAGAAATAGAGACCAGAGCAGCACACAGGAAAGCTTCCCAACTGTCAAGCATCAGGCATTGCTTAGAACATGGTGTGAGCTCTTCTCTTTCATGTGCAATCATGTTTGAAACCTACATCTCCTCAAGGCTCAGAACTGTAATATTTTTGGACAAGATGCCAGTGAGAATACAGTGAGTAAAATAATTGTCCATGATTCTTCATACAAGTAAGAAATCTCAGAATAACAGCACTAATCTGCAGAGATCAAGGAGATTTTTTCCATGTTATTGTTGAAGGGTTCTGACATTGCCCTGGCACAGAGACAGGATTCTGCCAATCCAAACTGGAAACGTGTGGAATGGGAGTTGCTGCAATGGTTGGGAGCATCGCCTGTTGTGATGTGCCTAGCTATGTTTTCTCTACCACGTGCCACTGTCCCTTCTCTTATGCTACTTTGACAAGGTATTCTACTCCTAATAACAGGCAAAGTAAAGTTATGAAGCCCAGTAGTTTATTCTGAGGAGAAAATAATATTTGAATCAATTCTAGTAATCTCATTATATTTTCCACCATAAATCTGTTACAATCTCAAGACAAACGCAGAGAGGCAGTTTTGCACCTAGCAGGAACGCTGCATTAAATTTTAAATGTTAATTTAAATTAATTTCAATTAAAGATTAGACTTTAAATTGATGTAGAGTTTAATAAATAAAACCTATTTTTAAAAGCATGTAATAATTATCTCAATTATTTCAGCAAATTCAATAAATGACAGAATATTGCCCATCCCACTAGCTCTTCCCCTAAATTTTTAAATATATTTGCTACTTGTTGGAAAATTTTTATACAACTTTATTAATAACCCTCATGAGAAGCATTGTAGCTTGTGCATCCTTGGCATAGATTACCTCTGAAAGGGTTCCGGGTGGTGAGCAGTTGCATTGTGCATCACTCACCTTGTATATTATTTTTTAGTATTATTGTTATTATTATTTCTTCTCTCCTTGTGCTGTTCTATTAAACTTATCTCAACCCACGAGTTTTATCCTTTTCTTCTGATTATCCTCCCTCATCCCACCCGGGGTGGGGAGAGTGAGCAAACTGCCACGTGGTGTTTAGTCGCCAGCTTGGCCTCAACCAGAACACCTTCCAACCAATATTTCTGTGATTCTGTGGGGCTGCTGCATCAAACGTCACCTCTGTCTGTGTTCACTCTTACAGCTTCAGGCCCCACCTCTCTTTAGAACTGAGGGAAGTTATTTGCATAGTTATAGACTTCAGGATCTGGACTCTATCCCAGAATGCAGCTGTGAACTCAAGATAAGGACTCCACCTCACCCACCATAAAATACAATAAAATGGGGGTCAGGTGTGACCTCCCTAGGAGAGGACAGGAGTGAATGTCTCCCAGCAGAATGACATTCCCTTCAGATCCTCCAGGTATGCTGATGCATCTCCCAGAGAACTCCAATGGGGCCACTCTTGGTGGAGCCTCCTGAGTGGAGGTACTCTCTGTCTCAGTAGTTGCATTTCTACAGATGTGGATTTAGGTCTGTGCAGGAGTAGGTCAGGATTGATTTATCATATCATGACTTTTTGGATGAGCTTACCCTGAGCCCTAAGCCGCTGAGGTGACTTATCTTCCAACAGAAGGTATACAGAGATGAAAAAACAGAGCTGAAGGAGTCATCTTAAGTAGCTTCTGTCAAGTGTTCACCAAAAATACATCTAAAGCTGCAGCTACAGATGGGTATTTGTGTCTAGAAGCAGCCAGTTTTCTGTCAGTTTTAAAGCCTACAGCATATATGAGCTATACATAGTCAAGAACTTTTTCTTTTATTAATAAAAGAATTCTACCCAGCCTGACCTTACTAATACGAAGGCATTCAAAGTTCCTGTGCTAGAAATCTAAAAACAGACCCAAAGAACAGCATCAGGCACAGAGGAACATGACACAACACTACCCACTAACATGTTCTTTTCCCTTTTTCAACAGTAAACATATGTCAGACAGCACTAAAAGGGTAGGAGAATACACTCAGTTTCCTTAGGGGAAAAAAGAAAAAAAATAAGAAAAAACTAAGGCTTTTGGTAGTCTGCTCTCTTCCATGCTGTCTCTTGCAAATACATAAATATTTGTAACTCCTGTGATCTTGTTTTTTTGCACATTGAACCTCTGGAACATCTGCAGCTTTGTCTGGAGATGAGGCAGCTGACCTTTTGAGAGGCAGAAATGTCTGCATAAAAAGTCCTGCTTGTTCTTGCCCTTATCTTAAATATAAAAGTCACCAAGATAATAAATAAGTCTGTTCTTCGTGTAATAATAAAATATTCTGAAGAATGGAATTTAGAAAAAAAATAATTGGGAGAATTTAAAAGAGGAGCACTGTGACAAGATGCGAGGTTTAAAAGAAGAAAAAGCTGAAATTGTTTAGGAAATAATAGACATTGTTTGAGTAAAGGAAAAAAGGCAGCGATAGTGATCACTGTTTGATAAATAAAATGACAAAACAATGGAGATTTTGTATTATTTACTTCCTCCTTGTGTTTGCTCTGAAGCTCCTGTTTCATTTAACACAGGCTAACTCTTGTACTAGAAGACACAATTAACAAAACCTCCCTTCTCACCCTCTTTCACTCTGGATGTTACAGATTTCCAGCAGCACATCTCCCTTCAGCTCCCTCTTTCCCAGCCTCAGGAGTTCTGTACAGGCTGCTCCTCAGCTTTGAGCATTCTTATGGACGTTTGCTGAATCTTTTCTGCTGCTTTACCCTTTTGGATATGGGGAAACCAGTGCTGTACACTGTCTCCAAGTTGTAGGGTTGATAGTGTCCTAATGATATTGTATCTGTCATCTTTCCTAACATTCTCCCCTTTTGATTTGCTTCCTGACCACTACTGACCACCAAGACAACATTTTCCTGCAATTATGTGTTACAACCCCTAGAATTCATTCTGCACTGAAAAGAATTACTTCCTACCCCCATCTGTGTTAATCACTTAGCATTAACAACAGGAATTCTACCTGCAATGTTAAAGCTTAGCCACTTGGTCTTTTTGGACCTCCTGAAGTTCTTCACACTTAGATTTCATTTTCCCCATCCTGAATGTCTCAGTAGTACTTACTCTGGTGTCTGACTTGTCACTCCTTTTCCAGATTCCCTCAGGAATTCCTACTGATGTCTGTCCTTTAACCATGAAAGCTGTTTACTTCCACTACCTTTCAGCCAATATTTTACACGAAAGAGCCTTCCTTCTTCTCCCATAATTACTTCATTTTTTTTAATGAGCCTTCAGTGACAAATTTGGCAGAAGACAGTTTGGAAATCCAAGTGAATATGACACTATTTCTTTCAGTCACAAAGTTTTAGGGACCTAATGCTTTGAACAGAGCTTCTGCTGGTAGCAGGCTCTGTAAAGGCTCTGGAAACCACAGTGACCCAAACCTGCTTTACTAGCACTTTCTTTTTCTATTCAACTAGTTTTTTCTGTTCATTCAGGTATTACAGACAGATGAGCAAAGGCAACAGAAACCCCGTAAGGTGCTCAGCCAAAATCAGGGTCATCGCTGGAAACTGACTTCAAGGGTCTTGCTTCCTCAATACAGGAGCATTTTATCCCTTCTATATTCCTAATACTGTCAAGATAAATATTGGGAAGCAAAATCCAGGCTTCATCCACTGCATTTGAAAATTAGGCTTCAGATACTAAATGTTACTAAAAAACACCAAAGAAAATGGATGTAGCAAACTGCAACTACACTCCCACTTGATATCTTTGAATTAAGAGTGTATAAACTTAATGAAGTTATTTTTTCCTACACACAAGGGTAATTGAATGAACGAGAAGAGCCAATGTTAGGCAGGGATGAGATGGGATGTAGGCAGGATCCCTTCTGACCCTGTGCACAGTGCAATCCACAACAGTTTACAGAACACAAAGGGAGAAAAATTTCGGGGGAGCAGAACTGTGGCGAGCATCCTCTCACAACAAGACAGAAAAAACTACTTCCAGGTTTGCTGGCCTCAGATACACTCAAAGAAAGTCAAATTTCTTTTCTGTTGGAGTTTGGAGGTTGGATCTGTGCTGCTGACAGCCCAGGACAAGCACGAAGCAGATACTTGCATAAGAAGCATCTATTTCCAACCTAAAAAGACCAAGCTGAGCAGCACTGAAACCCATTTGCCCCCTGGCAGATTTGAACACCACTATAAACTGTGATGGGCCAGAAGGTGAGGAACAAAGCACATGGATGTGAAAAGCGTCTACGTGCTTTGGACATCTGGAGAATGAAGCATATATCCTTCAGCGTGAGATAAAACTATCTGATGTAATTATAATTTCAGCATTATTGTGCTGTGGCTAACTGGAGAACTGAAAGTCAACGATAACAAGAAGCCTAATGAAGCATCTGCAAACCATTCTGGGAATTACTGACATTATCACAGAAGTAGAGATAAAATGTGAAAGAATACTGGACAAATAGCTGCTGCTGCTGCCAAACTTTGGAGAAGATAACTTAAAAATGAGCTTGGCATAGCCTTCTGCTGACGTGTGAATCGCTCCTCCAAAAGCAAGGGAGAGGGCAGCTGGAAAACAGAGAAGGAAAAAACTGAGACCAATGTGTGCTGTGTCCCAGCACCCTTCTGGCAACTGGCTGGTGGGACCTGCTTCCACTCCCCCTGAAAGGACAACAGGATGCCTAAGAAAAAACAGGGTTGTGGAACATATAGGATGTATATATTACCAAGATACTGTATAGATTGTTGAATGCATCTCAAATGGTTTATTTGAGAAGAAAAAAAGACACTTAGGGAACATATAATGACTTTTGGCAATGCTTATTCAAGCAGAATATCTCTCGTTAAACCTTCATGTGCCAAGGGAATGAAAAATAACTGGCTTTGGCTATATGACAGCAGAACTAATTAATATGAGCTCTAATTTAAAGGAATGCTGTCAATTTATACATGAAAATTACTGAAGCTTGCTTTTATTTTCTACCATTTACAACAGTCAAATGTTAGTTACCTGATGGTAACCAAAAGATTAAAGTAAAAAGCATTTTGTTTCCTTTCATTTGTTTTTTTTTTTTTAGCAATTTTCCTTGTTATTTCTTCTGCCTGTGTAGGTGTTTCACATAAAAGCAGGAGAAAAAAGTGCTTTTTAAAAAGGGGAAAAAAGCCATATACACACATGGGGATACTGACAGATATGGAACCTGAAATGGAATTTAACATTAATTTGAAACCAACTCATTTCCCATCTGATGTTGCGTTTTGAACCTTCAAAGTGTTGGCCATATGCTAAACTTTAGTCATATACATAAAACTTGCCTTAGAGGAACATTACAACTGATGAGTGAATAGGCTCTGAGAAGTTACTTACTAGTCAGCATTACGAACAAGGAACACCCCGTGATTTTCCTAATTGCATCACTAGTTTTTGTCCTGCTACACCCCAATAATCTTAATTTTAATTTGTCTTTCACAGATATGCATAAACTTGTTAGTTTAAACACCTGTTGGCATCAAGGAAAGGATATGTTTTCTTGCTCTTATTACGTCCCTCAATAACTACAGCATTGTGAGAAGTTTGGAAATTATTTGTTATAAAGCACTACGTAATTGCATGTGCAATATGCAGGAGTGCAATAATCTTAAGAGCAAACTTATTGTTTGATGAAAGATCTTGTCTATCAAAAAATTAAAGTTAATCTGGAATCAGAACTGAATATTCAATATCTTTTTTGAAAATGTTAGTTTAAAATCATAATGTATATTGTTATTTAATAAGTCTTGCAAGATAATGAGAAACAAATATCCTTAATCTATGCTTTAATTACTTATAGTGTGATCTAATCAGCCAATTACTGTAGGTTCCAAGTGCAGGAGCTTGCAAATACAAGCAGATTTTCAGTTAAATTTAAAATCAAGTTGAAGTATCTTTGTTTTAAACTAAATAAGCACATTTTCCCTTTTTTGCATTTAGATTGTTGAATGTCCTTTCTAAGAGAAAGGGGACACTACACACACTATCAATATGGAAGGGAGTTCCAGAGTTGGTAGCGCTTTAATATACAGTTTAAAAGTCGATCTCATTTCTCAGATAGATTTATACCGTTACCAACTTCCTAAGGAGGAGTCAATTTTTATTCAAATCGGAGTTTTAGGTCATTCTTTTTCACCCTCTATATAACTCTATTGTGCACAATAATGCACTTCCTAGAAACGTGTCCAGCTACAGTCTTTGCAGCAATAACTTGAGATACAAAGACCGTGAGTAGATAACCTAAAGTGTTACGACTAGCCTTTACCCAAATCTGTAACACAAACACCAAGGTGAATAAAATATTTCTGAATAAAATGTATCTAACATGAGAATGGAAAGCGCTGCTATCTTTAAGAGACTAGATGTCACCTGCATTTTAGGCTAATGAAAATCCACCTGATCATGGGTGGCATGGACTAGGACAGCAAGAGACCACTCTGAGCTAGAACTGAACTGAACAGAGAACAGGAGTGAGAGGAGAAGAAAACCTTTCCTCTCTGACATATTTTAAATAAAGTAATCCTTGGGTAATGGAAAAAGTCCTTTTTTTCCAGTTTAGAATGAGTTAGGCATAGAGTTTTCTTGCATCCAAACTAGAATAGATGCCAATACAAAATTAGCAAAAGTATGGTCTAAAAAATAAGTGAAAATTAAAATCAGTGGGTCACAGAGTTGGAGTTCAATACAACTGTCCTATGATACCTTAAGTAGCCACGGAAATTGTACAAAAATTCAGAAGTACTTACAAGAACATCAAAATTATTATAGGTAATGCTACATATATCAAGATGAGTGATAACTGAAATAAGAATCTTGAAATTAAAGTTAGAGCAGAAGGTGAAGTCAGTAGCAGAACAAGTGGTGACACTTGTCTGGGTGAAATGCACATGTCTTCAGCAGCTGGGTCCTCCTGTGCTAAGGTCACGTGTAAAATATCCTGATTTCAAGAGGTAGAATATCCTCTTCTGCTCAGTTTCTCAACTGATAGGCTCAGTTTACAGGTTAATATAGCTCTATAGAGTGAATCAGCTGAGTGCAAAGGTGAAAGTGGATCCTAAGGCCAGAAATAACTACTGGTTAAGCACTGCATGTTTTAATACAAGGATGATTCACCTACACAACAGTGATTTATCTCTCCCTTTATCTGCTTCCACTGAAAAAATTAGACATGGTTGTTTTCATTACATTTCCAAACAGCAAATTTATAATTAGTGTCTGTGTATGTAAGTTTCTGATCCACCTATCAGGGCTCAGAATAACCAGTGGAGCTTCATGCAGCCTCCTCTGTCATCTGTCCACAGAGAACAAGGACATAAACCACAGAATTTGGCGTCTCAGGGAACAGAGCAGGCTCTCCCTGCAGCAGCCATTTGGTGAGCTGTAAAGCCATGCAAATCTACTGGTGTCTGGCAAAATAATCCAAACCAAGCTAAACACACAAAAAAGGCAACACAAATGTAAAGCACTAAATACTTTGCTTCCAGAAATATTTTAACATATCTAGATGCTAACAGCAACAGAAATAAATACTATATTTGGTTTCCATGTCTCCTCACATCTGTCTCAATGGTAGAAGATGTCAGAGCACAGGGGAGCACATCAGCTCACAAGAATGACTTTTGCTTGTAATCACTTTATTCCATAGTACTTTTCACTACAGGGAACACCAATTCCATCGCTGCCACTGCATATAACCAAAATATTTTAATTCCATTGAAAATTCATTGGCACTACGTTTGTCATGAAAGCGACAACATGCCACTGCCTGCAGCACTGGCAGAGATGTTACATAGTTGTTGTGGCTTTTGATTTTTATTTTTTTAAATAATTCATTTATTTATTTTTAAGTCAAGAAGCTATCCATGTGTTTAGGGGTTTTTTTTTCAGATATTTCAGGGCTGGTAAAGGAACCACACCTCCTTACCTGGAGCTCAGCTAATCAGATGTGAAGCTTCATTCATGTTTTTCTTAAAAAGACACCACTTGCTCTGAATTATCAAACACTGATATCTTCCCTTTCCTTTTCCTCCCTTCCTCCCCTTTCTTTTCCTGTAAGTGTGAGAGCCTTGTAGTGGGTCTCTGAGTCAGTACTTGATGTTATACACAGAGCTGAATGATTAAAAGACAATCCTGCAATTACTTTGGAAAAAGTCTAGGCAAAAATCTGGCCATAAAACAGCTATCAAAGGGGCAACAGATCAATACATGGTACCCTCAGGAAAACCAAAATAGTAAAAAAAAAGCCCCTCACAGCTGAACTGTGGCAGTACAATGAAAGAAAAATGCATGAGGTTTGTATTTTGCATTGTAATGACTAAACCACCACACACTGCTCACCTGGAAGACTGAAATGAGACAATCAGTTAACTCGAGGATTTCTTAATTAGAAGTCACAGCAATTTGCATTTTGGTGCTGTTAGAGGAGACTCAAAATTAAAAAGTAGCAAGACTAAAACCCCTCTATCTTGTTTTCTCTGAATATGGGAGGAACAAGTGGAGTTTGATACATAGGCCCAGGGGAAAAGGAGAAAGAAAACAAAGCTCTTGAGCTGTCTCTCTCCCACTAAAGCCTTAGAGATGACACCTTCCACAGGCTGAGAAAGCTCTGGCTTAATGTGAGGGGGATTTATTAACCCCACTGCTATGGGAACACTATTTAATTACCTCATTATTGAGGGCTGGAAATTTTCTTTTCAAGCCTTTGATGATTCTTGGACATTTTTTAATGTATTTGCACTTTCATTTTTTTCATTGAACTTTGTGATGGGACCTTAGATTCCTCCTAAATCCTGCATGCTCTATGGAAATACAAGGACTGAAATGGCATAGGGGTGCCAATAAATAAATATTTATAGGGGTGCTCGCTAAATAAAATACCACTCACGAGAAAACCTAGGAGTAAATCCCCTGATCATCTTGAACCTTAATTTGGGCAGACCCTACCAGCCCCCTTTGTGACAAAACCCTGTGCAG
>NW_010307204.1:71525-73242 GCF_000700745.2 Antrostomus carolinensis
AGATCCCTAAAGACTTATGAATCCACATCCTATAATCAGTGTGGTCTAGTGACAAGCAGATTTGTTCCTCACCAGGCACAGTCCTCCAAAACAACACCAGTGGGCTTCACATCATCATATTCCTTTGTGTGTGACATTATGTTCCTGGGAATGCCATCTAGAGTTCCAGAATTGCACTTAAAAATTACCATTGCCAGGAGTTTTAAGGCAGCATCTCATCTTTCTAACACATCACATGCCAGCCACGGAGGAGTACAGTGTCCAGGCCAAAGAGATCAAGAACAGAGGCATGAAATAGCCTGGGAGTGAAGAAGCTTCACCTCTACTTTGGTCAGCCTGGCTACCTACACAGCAATGAATAAGCAGTAGCAGAACTAGTTCTAAAATCACCACGGTTTGGATGGCAATAGACATCCTGGTACAATTCGAGCAGTCTGTGCCAGGTCAAGCTGCACTTGACCTTGGGAGCACTCAGGAGAACACTAGCAGTTACAGAATCAGAGAACCACTTTAGATGGAAAAGACCTTTAAGATCATAGAATCCAACCAAAAACCTAACAGTGTCAATTCCACCTCTAACCCATGTCCCTCAGCACCACATCTACATGGCTTTTCAATCCCTCCAGGGATGGGGACTCCACCACTGCCCTGGGCAACCCCTTCCAATGCCTCAGAACCCTTTCAGCAAAGAAATTCTTCCTCACATCCCATCTCAACTGCCCTGGCCACAACTGGAGCCCATTTCCTCTTGTCCTGTCCCTTGGGCCTTGGTTGAACAGACCCACCCCCACCTCTCTCCACCCTCCTCCAAGGGACTTGGACAGAGCCAGAAGGTCTCCCCTCAGCCTCCTTTTCTCCAGGCTCAACACCCCCAGTTCCCTCAGCCACAAGGGAACTCAGCACACTTGTGCTCCAGACCCTTCCCAAATAGTCATTGTAGGAAGTAGTCAAGATCCATATTACTCAAAAGACCAGTTTTTTTACCCAGACAAGAGCACACCCATCCAAGCAAGGAGCTACCAGTTTCTGCAGAAGAATGCTGTGGGAAACAGTGTCAAAGGCTTTAAAGTCCAGGTAGACAACATCCACAGCCTTTCCCTCATGCACTAAGCAGGTCACCTTGTTATAGGAGATCATGTGGTCAAGCCTTTCATAAACCCAAGCTGGCTGGGCCTGATCACCTGGTTGTCCTGTGTGTGCCATGTGATGACACTCAAGGTGATCTGTTAAATGAAGTTCACAGCTTCCAAACCCTTGTGCCCAAGCCTCTCTGTATTCTGGGACGAGTCTAGCAGTGAAGCATTCACCTTGACTGTCCGACCTGTTCCTACCCCATGTTCTGGAACAGGGATGCAAGGCAGGTCCCTTCTGCCCAGCCCCCTCCCTCTCCAAGTGGGGTCAGCTCTGCAAAGTGATAGAGTTCATGTTGTGAAACAAGAGGGAAAGAAATTAATCTTTCAAACTTGGACCTGAAGAACATGGAAAATTAACTCAAGATCTTTTAAACAAAGATATCAAACACTATCACTTGATTGTCTCTTGGAGAGCAATCACATCAGGTGCATTCTTCTAGGAACTTGTCCATTCCCAGTGTACAATAGTGAATGCAGGGCTACAAAACTCTAAATTACGGGAAGATCAATTATTTTGAAGGTATGCTATAAGTGGAAAACATTCAGAACTTTTAGAATCCCTCACTTTATCCCCAGACACTCTT
>NW_010307205.1:0-750 GCF_000700745.2 Antrostomus carolinensis
TAACCCTGCCCATAGCCCTGCCCATAACCCAGCCCCCAGCCTTGCCCAAAGCACTGACCATAGTACTGCCCATAGCACTGTCCATAGTACTGCCCGCAACTCTGTCCAGAGCCCTGCTCGCAGCCCTGCCCACAGCCCTGTCCACAGCCCTGCCTGCAGCCCTGCCTATAGCACTGTCCATAGCCCTGTCCACAGCTCTGTCCACAGCCTTGCCCACAGCCCTGCCCATAGCACTGTCCACAGCACTGTCCACAGCTCTGTTCATAGCCCTGCCCGCAGCCCTGCCCATAACCCTGCCCACAGCAGTGAAACCACCACTGATGTCCAGGCACGTGCTTATTCCCAACTCAAGTTCGCGTTTGGGCTCGGCCTGTCTGGAGTGCAAGAGCCACCATGTCGCTCTACGAGGACAGACTGTGTTATTTGCTGGTAACTGGGGTACTGAGGGCCATGCTGATGTGCCATTGTTGCTGGGCATTTCTGCTCTGCTCTTGTCTGTCAGGATGGTAACGAGGTGATTCAGTGCGTCAGCCTGTGCTGGCCCATGCCCAGCTGGCCTTCTCAGGGAGACCTCCCTCAGCGCCTCGCTTGCGCAGTGCCTGGTTTTTGCCATTACTGTCTGAGTTACTCTGTCATTACTCTGTGCAACTGGGACAGTGACTTTATTGAGATGTATTTCAGGCAATATTTTAAATATAAATATTTATGGATAGAATCTTCAAATATTACCTGGGAGCACAAATCCTGCTG